>NC_024308.1:18535776-18576790 GCF_000523025.1 Cynoglossus semilaevis | reverse complement strand
GTGCGCGGTCGGCGGCGCTCACGGCCGGCTGTCCGCACGGATGCGTGTGCGACGACCAGCTCGTGGTCCAGTGCGCCGGACAGGAGCTCACTCGGTTTCCCAATGATCTGCCGCTGGCCACCCGGCAGCTCATCATCTCCAACAACCGCATTGGAGACCTGCCGCCGCTGCAGCTCAACTACCTGTCTGATCTGGTGTATCTGGACTGCAGCAACAACTCTCTGACTGAG
This sequence comes from Cynoglossus semilaevis, assembly GCF_000523025.1. Taxonomy (NCBI): domain Eukaryota; kingdom Metazoa; phylum Chordata; class Actinopteri; order Pleuronectiformes; family Cynoglossidae; genus Cynoglossus; species Cynoglossus semilaevis. The sequence continues at coordinate 18,576,560 of NC_024308.1, read as the reverse complement.
ATCTCAGAGTCCACATTCGGGAACTTGCGCAAACTTGCCTACTTGGACTTGTCTTTTAACACCCTGCTGCAGATCGAGGACCGGACTTTCGGACCTCTGGCGTCCCTGGTGATGCTCAGGCTGACGGACAACCCCGGTCTTGGCGAGATCCACTCGGATGCCTTTTCGGAGAACGTGGCGCTGCAGGTGCTCGACGTGAGTCGAAACAACCTGACGACCCTGAACATCAGCGGCCTCATCGCGCTGCCTGCTCTGCGCTCCCTTGGCCTCAGTGGTAACCCGTGGAAGTGTGACTGTGACACGGAGGACCTGTGTCTCTGGGTGCAGATAGAGGGCTTCAAATTTCAAGGTGAGTGGTCTGGAAGTAGCAGAGGGAAAAAAAACAAGTAGATGTAAGTGGGCTCTTCTGCAGAGCTCTACACACTCAACAATAATCTGAAAAGAGTGTAAAATAATTCCCCTTTTTAAAACACAAACGTTTCAGGTTCTGAACGACTTCCAAAAGCAACGTTTAGTTCAGCCAAACTTCACAAACCTCATCCATCGATCTGTCCATCCATCCATCACCATGTCCTTAACTTGATCTCTGATCAGTTTGGTCACAGGTCACCGTGGTCACTACCAAATATAAAAATCCTGCCATCTCTGACTCTGATTTTAGAATCGGGGTGTCGTTTTCTAAGAATAAATGTCAACACAACCAATTTAACCACTGATCAATATTTTGAATGCTCAGACATGAGTGTTTTTTGTAAAATAATCCACCGGGAAATGTCTCGACCCGTCACCAAAGTCAATGTTTTGAGGATGTTGGAAGATTGGATTTATACAATATAAAATATCTGTATGCCGCCAGTGCACTCACCTCACCTGTGCACAGACGGAGGGGTCACCTTTGTAAATAATAGCCGCAGAAGAAGTTCCCCGACCGGTCATACAAACAAAGAAAAAGCATTTAGAAAGAACAATTCCTTTCATCGTTCCTAACAGCTAAAGATCAGTCGGGCGAAACATCGACAGCCAAATGTTTTCACTTCACTTGTCCTTGAGTTGAAGGTCACTCTGAAGATAAGTTGAATAAATAAAAAAAAAAGTTGCGTCACGTGTCAGCACGATATACACAGACACCTCCATCCATCCATTTTCTACCATGTAGCGTTCATACAGAAAACCCATAGTTGGATGTCCAGCAACTCTGGTCCATGGCGACTGCCCCGATTTCATTACCTCGCTCCTGTAACCCAGTGCCCTTACTCTGCCCTTCAGGTATCAATAATATTTCACATTCATTCCAGTAGACTGGATGCCTTGTGTTACACCTACTTATAAACCCATCATGGGTCTCAGCTGGTCCATTTGTAAATGAAGGCCAATTCAATTAGATCTGTAAAATCACATACTGTAGCGAACGATGACAGTCGGAGGTAATTCATGATCCATGATGCTAACTGAGAAGCTCTAAAGGCGTTAGTAATTTAAGCATTCTAAACACACGTTCTGACTGTAGCCTCGTCCGTCCTGTTTGAGTGCACTATATTAACCTCAGATGTAAAGCTTTTTTTTTCTTTTTTTTTTTTTACAATGAACTTTATATGGCCCAAACATAAACACGGACCTTTATCAGCTGTAGCTAAGCTCTTAAGCGGCTTAAGGGTGCACAAAGGAGGAACAAGACGATACACAAGGCACAACAATATTGTTTGATATATATAAATATATATTTATATATAGGGGTCCCCAACCCCTGGTTCGGGGACTGGTGCCGGTCCGTAGGTCATTTGATACTGGGCCGCAGTGAGACACAGTATTTCAGTTTTACTAATTGACTTCAGTCATATCCCTTTACTTTCTTCATTAAAAGATAATCTGTCAATGTTACAAAAATATATATAAATATATATATAGATATATATAAATATAAACATATACTGTATACAAAGGCTCTAAAAAGGGGGAAAATAGTAGGTGTATTTTTGTTGTTGATATCTCTCTTGTCATTTGTTGAAGTAACACACATGTACCAGCAGGTTTAATAAACAACATGTGTACATGTGTAACACACATGTACCAGCAGGTTTAATTATGCTAATCTAAAAGACAGCAGATTTCTTAAACAAACCTTTGTGTGGATTAGTGGTTTATTTAGAATTCTATCAACAAAAGGTCAAAACTAAACAAACGGTGGAGCATGCTGGAAAAACAACATCAACACGATGAACCTTTTGTCAGGTGATTTCCTGTAAATCTGTTGGATTATTTATGCCCTCATTCGCAGCAGAGATATGATGTACAGTTAGCATGCACATCGTGTTCGAGGCTGCGTTCAGTACCTGAGACAGCGACCGTTTGATAAAAACTAAAACACTTACCATCCCTTTGTCAGAAAGCCTGTGACCGAGAAGTCCACTCGGAGAAGAAAGTGCCCTACATTAAAAAAAAAAAATCCAATTTATGTCCCCATTTTTTTTTCACAACACCCTGAAGTACACTTACACTCTAGCGCACAAACAAGCCGCACACGGAACCACACACTCTTACACTCAGACCCAATATGTTGTCTTTGTCTTTTCTCTCAGACATTTTCACAAACAAAAAAAGAGGAGAATGTCCGTAAATATTCCATGAAACACACAGATAAACAGCCGTGACTGTGCACTCGTTTGAACCCTTCTGGTGGCAGTGAAACTGTGGGCTGCTTGTCTGCTGTCTCCGTGGTTACACAAGTCTACCACGTACATGACCGGAGGAGGTTGAAGTGAACACCTTCCGTCTGGCATAGATGTGAATATAGTGATATGTCACTCAAACATCCAGAGGATACCATTTCAACTGAGTGAACCGGGTCAAGTGTGTGTGTGGGGGTCGTGTGTGTGTGTGTGGTCATGAATGCCCTGTGAAGGCTGCAGGCCTGTGAGTCAAATGGACTAAGATTCCTGCCGTCGCTATATCTCAGTGTAAACATGAATCATTTGCATAGTCTTTATTTAGTCAAGTCCTCCAAACTCTAGGGGCACTGGAATTAAAGCTTACATTTTTATGGCCTAATATATTTATAATTTATATTTTGTATATTTATTATTATTTATTTATCCATCCATCCATCCATTTTCATCCGCTTATCCGTTACCGGGTCGCGGGGGCAGCAGTCGCCACCCAAATCACACTGCACCGTACCAACCCCCCTGAAGGAGGTGAACCCTGGGGTTCCACACCAATGACAGAGACATTGCCTCTGGGCCAAAATGCCACATTATTTATTTATTAATATTTATTTTGACAAGGCAAGGAATTTGTTATTTTTGTTCATTTATGACCATGTCCTCTCACTCAAAATAACAGAATATCGTTAACAGGCTCGTCTACTGAGGCCAGAAGCTAATGAGCTAATAGCTAAACAGCTACAAAAATAACGGAAGAAATAACAGAAGAAACACTTTCAATTTGTTTCTAAATGATTTTTTAATGCTCTATTACTAAATTGGTTACTAAATTAAACCTAACACAACAGAAATGTTATTGAAATCAGGAATTTAACAAACACACACCTCGGTTAGCTTGTTAGCGTTTCATTTCACAACATAAAAAACATGCCAAACACTTTTTGTTTTTGTTTTTGTTTTTCAAATGAGCCCACTGACTGTTTGCTTTTGAGGCATAGTCACTGGTCTACATGCCACTGAGTAGCCTAAGTACTTGTTAGAGGTACATTAGGGTCCGCAGCACCACGACCTTCAGCTCATCAGGGACAGATTAACTCTGTGTTTCCAGGGTCAGAGCCCAGCAGAGGGAAGCCGGCGGGCAGTTTCTGTGCTCGTAATCTGGGGAACAAACTCCCCAAACATTTGACTGTATGTAGAGACTCAGATGTTGTATCTGAATAATAATAATTGGCTGTAGATAATTTCCATTTAAATTAAGTCAATGTCCACGTTTGAAATGAAACGTGCCTTGGCTTTAGTATTCACATTACCATACACTTTTTTTTTTGCCCTCCTTGAATTATTCCTCCTCTATATTGACACACTGTTCACTCCAAAGCAGCGCAACATCCTCTAACAACACAGAGTATAATATTTCCTTCCAGGTGTAATGGTGTTTGAGTTTATTGATATTTACCTCCGGTCCTTGTGACAAGGGGTTTCGGCTAAATAGTGAGAATTTATGTGGCCTGTCCTAAGGTGGAAGAGTCGGTGGAAGCGTGGCTCCGCTGCTGCGGGTGGAGAGTATTTCTTCCTGTTTGTCAAAGTCCTGGACGAGCTCTGCAGGCGAAGAGCCAAAACAAGGGGGGGGAGGGGGGGCATGTGGAGGCCAAGAGTTAATAATTCATAAAAACAAAAAAGAGAAAGAGGAGAGGGGTTTTAACCAGGGGTCAATTAAAAAGAAATTTAAATTAATGTCCAACAGTCATCAATTGCAAACGATAAACGACAGCCTGTAGAACAGTAACCAATCATCCGAGCCCCATTGCTGCCAGTCAGATCCTTAGAAAAATAATAACCATGGAATTCTAACTTTTATTTATCGCTGGTAGCAGACGCTTTATTTATCCGGAACGATTCTTCAAAGCTAACCGGTGCAGAGCGACCTACATGTGGAGCAGACTGTCCATATTTTTATGTGTCGAGAACAAATTCAAACGAACTTCTAGAACATTTTGAGAACATCGCTACCTTTTGTTGAACTTTGTGAAGGTCCTAATTACCTCAGTGGACCTTAGGGGGAGCAAATTCCTATAAAGGACAGTACCCAAAATACCAGTGTATCTACAGCTACATGTATTTAACCAGTACCAGGTCATTTGACTAGTAGCTACCAGGCCAAAAAAGTGTGGACACCTTTGATCTTGGTATCTTCTAGTCAGGTTCTGGTCAGGTTGTCACAAATACAAAAATTCCTCCTACGCGAACACCGACAGAGTCGTTTGATCAAATTACCCCAGGGCTGTTGTGTGCAGAGACAGTGCAGAGGTAAGCCAGCATTAAAAATGAACTCCAACTCTTCATCATCTCTTAACAAAGACTATGTACACAAAGTTCCCTTTTTCTTAGCCTGATACTTCATGGCCAACATCTGAAGAGTCACATTAGCTCCGCAGATCTGACTGAAACGTTTAACGTGCGCGTGACCGAGCAAACATCAAGAGAATTTCAAATCCGAACGGAGAGGATGAAGATGACAGAGCAGAAGTGAAAAATGGGGAAGGCTGGGGAAGGAGAAAAAGGAGAGACTGATAAAGTCTGACGGGAAGACGTGGAGGGAGAATAAATGTTAACCTCCGAGGGAGGAAATGAACAGTGAGAGGTGAGAAAGAGAGCATGACTGATAAGAGGCAGTGATAAAGGGAGCAGGCAGAGAGCGCTATAGCTGTCTGACCTTCACTCTCTCATTTTCCCACACTCTCTTTTATGTTGTCACAGATGGAATTGACCATATGGAACGTAATTGATGGCAAATTTTCCCTTCTCTCCATAGATGTAATGTAGAATCTTTTCATATGGAAACAAATTGTAGTTTTGTGTAAACATTAAATCTGGAACACATCAGTGGTATTTGTTTCTTATTATGTCTCGGATATGATTATATATGTATATATAGGTGCCATACACTGGTGGGCCAACTCTAGTAGACATTTGATATGATCTCGCGGGCCAAATATAATTACACTGCGGGCCAGATTTGGCCCCCGAGCCTGAGTTTGACACCATACCATAGGGAATCAAGAATCAGGACAAACAGGAGAAATTGAAGGAAAGTGAAACAAAACATGTGCAATATGCGTGTGTATATATATGTTATATTTACATATGTATGTGTATGTGCGCATATACATTATAGATGCTAATAGAAACAGGAAACAGGTGAGCGTTATTAAATTAATGAAAGGGGGAGTTGACAGTAAATTTCTATTTGAACTTATTTTTGTCTTTTTCCTGCCTTTGTTAACATTATAAATGAAATTCTTTTTTCTTGTACTACACTTGCTCTTGTTACTTAGTAACGTCCTCGTTGGTGACAAATACGCGTCTAAGTATTTTTTTAAATATGAATTCTAATGTTTTAAATTTGTGGGTTTGATTAGATTTGGTGAAATAATTTCTCCGCAGTGGTTAAGTTTGTGAAATGTTTATGTTTCATGTCTCAGTTCACTTTTGGAGGGTGTGAGAAGGAATACCTGGGGAGGAGAATATCATTAGGGGAATTTGATTGGAGTCAGATTTGACACTCACTTAATCAGACTTAACGAGAGGGTCTTTAGGAGTCACTGTATAAAGACTGTCACTCCGTTGTAGCTGTCATGATATTAGCATTAACGTTAACGAGACGGATTTCACTGACAGCAGAAGAAATTAATAAATCAAAAAACAAATTCAGCGATGCTGTCTTGTTCACTGGAAAGGCACTGCAAGTAAAGTAAAGTCATGAGAAGTAATACTTCAGTATGTGCAGTAATAAAGTCATTTTATTCATATGTAAATCTCGCAGTGTAGAAGCAGCTTTAAACATTTGGAGATAACTTGCACCTCAGACACTAACCCTAACCCTCACCAGGAGAAGTGGAATTTACATCTCAAAATGTTCCGACTGTGAAGTACCGCTGCCATTTGCAAAGGGATTATTGTCGGCCGCAGGATCAAAAATCTTGTTAGGAGGAAAAGGGGAGTAAAGATCAGTACTATATGAAGTACTGTGTAAACCAGGGGCGTCAGAATTACTCTGTTTCACAGGCCATAAAAGGGTCATAACGTAATAAACTATAAATATCAATAAGTACATTTCCCCCCTTTGTTTTCATGCAAATAAGTACAATTATAGAAGATATTTATTATTATTATTATTATTATTATTTATATTTAATGAAATATAATTTTACAAAAAAAAATCCTGAACATGAAGTGTTTGTGTTTTATTTTTATTTTCTAAATTCATGAAGTGGGCCGGATTGAACGCCGTAGCGGGCCAGTTTTGGCCAGTGGGCCGTATGTTTGACACCACAGGTGTAAAATTTAATTTTAATTCAAACTCCATCCATCATAAACTGCCTCTACTGTTGATGGCGGTCACAGCGAAGGACCACCTGACAATGGGCATCGTCGTGACAAGGAGGCAGTTCACACATACGTTCACAGCCGTGGTAAATTCGAGAGGCGTTCTCACGATCTGCATATTTATGTAACGTGAGAGGGAGCAGGAACACCCGGAGAGAACCCACACAGACTCGGAGAACCTGGTGTGAACCCTCGGCAGCAGCAGAAACTCGGGAGAAAAAAATACAAGTCAAGTTTCTGAGAAGTCAGAAAAGTTTTAACGGCGTTATCTTGCCAGCTGCTCAGACAGATAGGTAACAAAGTCTTGACTCTCTGACAGTGTCAATGCCAAGCTGGGACCACGTACACACACACACACACACACACGTAAACACACACACACCTGAATGATGTTGTCCTAATCACCTCTTTCTGATTGGGTGACTGCAGAAACCTAAGTACTGAGAAAAAAGACAAATACTTTATCTAGACCATACGTGTCAAACTCAAACTCAAAATGGCGGCCAGCCAAGCCATTTGAGTGAGAGTTTGACACCCCTGTTCTAGACTCAATAACACTGTAGCTCCACTTCATGTGCAAACTGGAAATAAACATTTGTGTAAACACTGAAAAGAAATGTGTAAATTTCCAGTCTAAAATGTTCTAGTCTGGTTGCTGGGGATGAGTAAGAAACCACCGAGAGTGGACGGAGCAGACGCTGTGAGGAGAAGTGAATCATTTCTGTGCTCGTCTGTGTTGTCGTGTAGAAGCTGAAATCATTTCCTCTTATCTCTGATTGTTGGAGCCAGTCACGAATTCTCTTGTGTTCGGTGGCTAATCTCTCTGTCTCTTCCATGAATCTTTTATGAACACATTGAGTTCATTGTCATCCTGAAAAACCTGAACGTTCACCTGACTTTTACAGTTGGTCTTAACGACCAATCAAGTCTTTTGACATTTCTGCTTTGAAGCTGGAGTAGAAACTGTCACTACTGTTAGTGACAGTTAGACCTCACAACGCTGTTCCTCAGCAGAATACCTCCACAACCACCTAGTACAGTGCTTCTCAAACTGTGGGGCGGGCCCCGCTGGTGGGGAATTTAGACACGACAAGAGGGTCGTAATGTTTGAGGTCACAACTGCACTTTTATTTTTTACTATTTTAACTGTGTTATTTGCTGTTATTGATTCATTCTCAAAATATGATGTTACGTTTTGGTTGTTCAATACATTTGAAATGTAAATTTTTAGGATTTTTGTCGGGGCGACAGGAGCAGCTGGAGGTTGAAAATGGCCAAAAAAGTTTGAGAACTGACCTAGCGTGTTGTTCCGAGTCAGTTTTTAAGGATTTTAAATTCTGTTAAATACCACAGTCTTTTATTATGATTACATAAATACATATTTTATTTAAATCTAATACTTGTTTCTTTTGGGGTGTTAGTGAGGAAACGTCTTAGACTTCAAACTAAATATCAAAAGTAAAGAATGTAAGGTCAAATGTAAAGAAGGTGATGTCGCCAAAATTATTAAAGGGCTAGTCTGAAAGTGATAAACAGCCGATACTCATGAGTTCGGTTTTTGTTTTCCTTAATTCACCTCAGCTGAACAATAAGACGTCATTTAAAACAAGGACGTTCCCTGACATTAGAGGGCGTATTTATACACGCTGGCCAACAGCTAGGATTACGTGCTGTGCCCTTTTCAATTTTGCGAAAATGAGATGTTTAATCTAAAAAATGTTCCCTCTTTTCGTGGCAGTTGTCGCTGTTATGAGAGGGATGCTCCGTTTTTGTTTTTCTGGATTTATGGCGTCGCTGACCTTAAAATTTTTAACTAGAACGACATCTTCACGCGATGCTATTCACCGATGATGGCTTTGTTTACATTCGCAATTTGTACGCCATACATTGGATTGGGCTAAAGTTACAAAAACACACTAATAATATACAAAAATATGTAAAAAAACGTTTGTTTATTCCCTTTGGCAAATATATTAAAAGTGTGAAAATCCAATTCTTTTCAACTGTAATGCTGTTTAATGCAGGAGTGAGCCATCAGTGGACAGGACAGCAGCCAGCTGTACCTGCGTCCTCTGCCACGTCCCTCAGTCTCTGCGTCCTTCTCCTCGGTCCGTCTGGTCTGAGGGACTCCACATGACTCACGGTGTCTCACAGGAGTCCTAATTGATTTTAAATGTCCTAAATTTATATTTCGGGAGTCGGGAAACGTGAAGACCCTGGGGGTGCAGGTTTTCACATTTGTTTTTGTTTAACCTAATGTCTTTGGTATTTTTTTTGTTCACCTGCTGGAAGACTAATAAGACACCCCCCGCCTCCCCCATCTGTAATAGTGGAGTTATGTACAGTTGTAGTCCATGTGGTTTATAAATACCAGGAGGGGGAAACTCTGTCCCATCTGAGGGAGGTTCTCTGATGTGGTTTCATTTTCTGGTGCAGAAAATACCAATTCTATTAATGTAATTATTTCCTGAGGGGGATTTTTGCATAATGAGGTCAATGAAGTCACGGTGGAATCTTATCATCAGAGCCTCCCATCATTTGTGACCAAAGCAGCCGATGGTGGAACGTCACAGAAAACTAATAGGAATTGATAATCACTAATAGGTTAATTCATAGGTCTGAATTATAAACAGTCCAAAAACATAAATATTGTACACATCATAGGCATCATAGGCTTGAATTTTGAACTGTCCAGCATCAACCCTGACCTGTTCCGGTGGTTCGTCCAAAAACATAAATATTGTACACTTCAATATCATCATAGGCTTGAATTTTGAACTGTCCAGCATCAACCCTGACCTGTTCCGGTGGTTCTAGATGAATAAATTAGAAGGAATTACAGCCGACCAATCACAGAAAAGCATTTCTCTCTGAGGTTTTGGACTTGTAGACAAAGATTAGCGGACAACATAGAGTACATGTCATCAATGACCTCATCATCTGCGCTGTTTCAGCCTTGTACCTTGAACCTATGCTAATGCTAATGCTACTGTTGTCATCATCTCTTACTTGATCGGCGGAGCATTTCTGTGAGTTTTCTTTCCACAACTTGTTGAACATTTGTTTATCTTAAAAGGTGCTGTTTTTTTCACCCCCTGGGTACGGCGCTAATACAGCACAGCAAATAATGTGAGCTGAATTCCCCTGGAGTCTGATAATGCCATTACGCATTAAGAGCCCGGCTCATACACACACACACACACACACACACACACAAGTACTGTGTTGATGATTAGCATAACTAATAACATTAGCATACGTAGCATAAACCCTAATGTAAATGCTAATGCTGTGAAGCCACTGTAGCAGAACAAACACATGCTGCACGTAAACACGTAAAATGTCACAGATTGTTGACCTCTCAGTTGCGAGGAGACAGTCGTTTTAACAAATGCTGCGTCTTCGTGCGGTTGGCTCACAGACTGACATGCTGTAAAACGTGTTGATATAGTTAGCCACAGATAGTCTGTGCTACAACATTCTCATTTCTGGGCTCACTTCAAACTGAGTTACTTAATTGAGCGGCCCCCAACCTTTTTTGTTCCGACTGGTTGGCCAGTAGCACCCGTTATTACCAGTAGCAAGGTGCCGAGTGTTGACGGATCATTACATTTTCAAAATAAAACATCTTTTGGGCTTTATTCTGTTAGCATCAGAGTCTGAATGACATATTATTTTGAAATATTGCCAGATTACCTTTTAATAAAAATTAATGGATAAGACTGGAATATCTTTGAATAAAGTGAATTCATAAAAATTAAGTAAACGCACCAAATGACCTGCGGACCGGTAGCAGTCCACGAACCAGGGGTTGGGCACACAATCAGTAGCCTAGTCTAATGCCTTCCTACTTATTTTTCTTCTCTTCATTTTCAATCCTCTAGATGAAGGCCAGACAGTTTGCTACAGTCCCCCGGAGCTGGCGGGCCAGCGGTTGTCGGAGGTGGGCATGCAGCTGCGAGCAGACTGCCACCACGGCCTGGGCTACTGGGACTACCTCTTCTTCATCGCCATCGGTTTTGTCATCTTCTCGGCCGGCACAGTGTCGGCGTGGGTGATGGGAGTGCTCATGGTGCTGTACGAGCGCTACACCAAGCGTAAGAGCGAGCAGCTGGACAGTGACGATGAGGAGGATAGGGGCGGATTGGGTGGAGGAAGAGGAGGAGGAGGAGGAGGAGGGGACCAGGGAAATGGGGATCTGAGTAAGCCTGGCATGCAAGTGTGACATGGTGATGTAAACCAGGGACAAAATATGAAGAGGAGGAGGAGGAGGAAGCAGCGACGACAGGACTCTGAGACCAAAGACTCCGTCTGACTGTCGCTCCTGGAGCCGAGATTTAGATATGGAAATATAATCTTCTTTTTATTAACGCTGTAAGTCTTTTTGAGTGTGTGTATGTGTGTGTATGTAAGAGAGCGAGAGACAGAGAGAGACAGAGAGAGAACGAGACGGAAATAATGATCGACAGATACAGCAATAATGACTATGCCTTCACTTCAGGAGAACAGAATGACCTCTGAGAGTATTGAAAGCAATAACCCACACAGTCTTACACACACACACACACACACACACACACACAAAGAAAACACAATACCCGTCTCAGCACATGGATAGTGTACTTTAAGGACCTGAATTCCCTGAGTGGGTGGATGAACCTGCACACTGAAGTGCTCTTGAGTAACACTGTAAATGATGATTATAGACACACACACACACACACACACACACACACACACACCTGAGACATTAGGGTCTCAGGGAGAGCGATGTCTCTGTTCTGCTACAATAAAATGAAAGAAGTGTCATCGCAAATGTGTGTTTTTCTAAATGCCCCGAGGCAATGCATTTCAAACAGTTAGTCACCGCTGATTGGTTTGAGTTAGTCTTAGAAACACACATTTAAAATCACTAGTTATCCATATTGTAAATCGCCCAGCTGTGACAAACCGCTTATGTTATACAGAATCAGTTCAAAAAAAAAAAAATGTTCCAGTTGAATTTTTTGCTCTAAAAAGCTACGAGAGCGTCCAGTAAGTGCTGTCAAATGGTGGGTTTTAGAATGCTACAGCAGTTTGTTGGCAACATGCAGCTCGCGGACCAGAACTGACCCACGGCCTCTGACCTCCGGCCGTCCAGATGATTTTGAGAATCTCATTTCATTCTATTTTTTACTCGCTTTGTGTTGCTATTTTTATACATTGTCACACCCAAACGTGATAATCAGGGGTACCGTGGCAATGATCCATTTGAACGTAGCTAGTCGGAAAACTATTATTTATTCGCTGCAGATAATGTGTCTTCATTTGTCGACGTGGCAGTGACGGGCATAACGATCAAATACTATTCCATGAAGTGACAGTGGATAAGTATAAAAAATAAAAAAGAGACAAAGTTCCAGATGTCGTGTCTTTCTTCAATTTCTGCCGGTAAATGAGTGCTGTGTTCAACTAAACAGGCCCAGGTATCGCACCATACTTTCTGAGATGGTATTGTTTTCGAGGTGCGCCATGGAATGATCATTTTTGCTATATTGGCAGAAGTAGAGAATGTATTCCCACATGTCAAGAGTAAATGGCTGTCACAAACGTGCAGTGTGTTCTGTCGACGGCGGGTGTGGCGTTCATTAATGAATTGAAAAATGAGTTGGGTTATTAATAAAACAAGTTTGGAATTGACTTAATATGAAAGTTGTTATCTCCCAGGGGGCGCTATTCCTTCCATCCACAGCACCAATTGATTCCTCTCTTGCCTCTGTATTTCATTCACTGATAAAAAGGTTGACTTGTTCATTTAGCACCAACATGCTACCTAGCCTACTTCTGGAAGGCGTGGATAATGGCTAATTTGTCAGAATAAAAGTATGTCAAATCTTTGTTGGCGTAGATAAGACTCCATTACACGGTTAGTTTACACACAAACGTTCATAATAATGAACCAGGTACCAGCTCATTCACAGTGTGCTGTGCCACCCATGCCGATAAGATTGGTTCAGACTGGACCCTTTATTCGGAATAACTCGGTCGGTCTCTGTGTTTTGTTCTAGCCCGCCATGTATTGGCTTGAAAAAATATTCGGCCTGCGGCCAGACTGACCTGCCGACCCCTGTCCTGCGGTAATTCAAAGAAACGATCAGTGCTCTGTGATACACAGCTGGGAAAGGCCAGCAATAACAACCACCATGTCAGAGTGAATAAAACAGGGTGCAAATAATCACCCAAGATGTGATCTTGTTCAACCGTGAGTCCATTTACTCATTAAATTCTGTATCAGGAGTAAAATCTAAATCTGGATAGGAACATTTTATTTTAAGTAAATAAAGTAAAACTAGCAGTGTTTCTAAATGTGTGCTGGTGGCATTTATGTAGTACAAAAGTACGCGTCTCATCTAGACCTGGTGGTCTACCCTGTTCTCACCCACTCTCACCTGTGATTGGCTGCCATACTCTCCCATACACTCTTATTAGATGTCAAGTGGGCCGGACCAGTACAATCATAATAAATAACAAAAAGTCTATGTTTTGTTTATACTGTTACTTATACTACACTTATTTATTAACAATAATAATATTATGTATTTGTATTGAATGAAATATAATTTCACAACATATAGAAATGTCCTCAACATGATGTGTTTGTATATTTTCTTTATTTTCAAATTTCATCAAGCGGGCCGGATTTAACACCCTAGCGGGCATTTTTTGGCCCGCGGCCCATATGTTTGACACCCCTGCTATACAGGATTAAGCTGGAGATGGATTGTTGAGTAAATCTGAGCTACGATTTGTGTGTTTTCTGCAGATACTACATCGCCCTCCCTTGGCTCAGAGAAAGGCAGATAGCGGTAATGTGTTTTTTTTTGTTTGTTTTTTTCCATCTGTAATCCTTCAGTGGTGCAGTGATGTGGTCTAAGGTCAGGAGTGATTAGCTCCAGCTCTTTTCAAGGACCCTTAGAGGAGAAGCTGCAAATAAGTGGATGCGGTTCGAGGGGAATCGGAGTGAAAATATTCAACTCAGCTGGGTGAAATCTCCCTCTGACGTCATCGCCGCGTCGAACCGTCGTTGGTGGTTTAAGTAGCGGCGGTGGTTTCCCATCAAAACCGTGGCCATTGTAATGGAGTCGGCCTCCTGCTCATGTTGATGCTGCCACATGATACCACTGGAGGCCTCACTTGGTTGACCTCATGTTAACGCTGTGCACATACAGGCTTCAGTCTATAGGCCAGCTGTCAGGGTGGAAGTAAGTCCTCTACGTGTTCATCTACGCGTGACTCTGGGTGTGTGTGTTTGTGTGTGTGTGCGCAGAGCATCTCTGTGAGCAGCATGGATGAGTGATTTATGAGCTCACACACACATATTCAAACTCTCTCGCTCCTCTACTCTGAGCTGCTTCAGTCCCACTCATCATGAAAACAGATGAGGGGCTGAAAGGTAATAGACCACGATATTGGACGCAGATGCAAAGAGAATAGAGCGGAGGGGGGGTTAAACTCCTGGTTCGTGGGCCACTTTTGGCACACATGTAGCTTCCATTGAGATGCCAGGTTCATCAGTGGCCCCCAACTCCCAGGTATAGATGGTTGGGTCATGATCTTCCTAACTAATTTAATTACATAGACAAAGATGACTTAGGAGGTTAACCAGGTGATGGTGAATGTTTATTTGTGTATCCTATTAGAGCATGGTGTCAAACTCATTTTGGTTCAGGGACCGCATGCGACCTAATTAAATCAAGTCTGATCAAGTGGGCCAGACGGGTACAATCACACCAAAATAAATTATAAACTACCATAAGGCCATGTTTTTCCCCTTTGTTTTCATGCAGAGAAGTACAAGTTTATTAGATATTTATTATTATTCATTCATATTTAATGAAATAATACTTTAACAAAAAATATCCTGAAGTGTTTGTGTATTTATTTATATTTTCAAAAATCATCAAGTGGGCCGGATTGAACACTCTAATGGGCAGTTTTTGGCCCGCGGGCCGTATATTTGACCCCCCTGTATTAGGGGTTTAATATGGTTATTAAGGGACATATCTACAAATAGAACCAGCCTAAGCCTAACAATGTCATTGGTTAAAAATATTGGTGTTCTACTTGCTAAAAAGTAGAGTACATTTTGTATTCTCAACAAATCAAAAATGTCAAGTTTGGCGGCTGAACTTAATTTCTCTAAGTAGCTGCATCCCTGGTGTTGGACGCTACACTACATGTGCTGCTTCCTCGAGAGAATAGGCTCTATTTTCACCGACACAAACACACACACACACACACACACACACACGCAGAGGCTTAATGGCCAGTACAATCATAAATTCAAGGACAGCTAAAGTCAGAGCTGCAGATCATTAACACTCCTCTTTTAGGTTTCTAACCATGCGTCGCTGCTCCCTCTTATCCATCCTCATCTGACATTGTCATCAGGCCTCGCGCGATGATGACGCGCACGCACCTGCCCCTATAAATTATCAGTTAAATCTTTATGCTGTCATTAACAGATCACACGTTCAAAGCCAAGAGGGCATAGAGGCTCTAAAGGACGCGCGGACCCCTGTGTCAGTCCTCCTCACGTTACGGCGCATCCGTATAATGTGACCTACAGGAGCGCCGCTAAACCTCAAGTGTTAACTCACAGCTGCATACCATACTCGGACATATCCAGAAACGCAAAACTTCCTGTTTACAGCGGGCGGCTACTGTGTCCAGGGGAATGTCTGTTTACTGCCACCGACAACTTAGGAACTAGTTATTAATGTTTGTGGTTAGTGGTGAGATTTAGACCAGAGGTGTCAACCTAATTAGATGTCAAGTGGGCCGGGCCAGTACAATCATAATCGAATTAACTATTAATAATAATAATAAAATAAAATGTACAAAAGTATTGTAGTTTATATGGGTGGAATTATAACTGATATCGACCATGCAATACCAGCTTTTACCATTAGTTTGACCTCCAGTATTGTGTGGATAATGGATAAAAATAGATGATGATTTCTGCCGATAATTGAGTTTTAGAATATTTACTTTTACTATTTGTTTTTTAAGACTTTAAAAAACATTATATATTTATAATTCTTTGTTTAAAGAATACCCAATATATATCTCGCTTGGTCATTCAGGCGAAGCAACGGTCACCTTATTTTTTTTTTTTGTTTGTCTGCAAAATATTCAATACCCCTGCGGCCGATGGGATGCAGTCCACTAGAGCAGGGTTAGAGGAAAATCTGTTGTGTTTCACCCTCTCCAATATTTAGAACCTTTCTTACTCTCGTTACCCCTCATTGTGTACAACCTCCATCTGCCGGCTTTTCACTAGCTCCTTCACTCCTTCCTCCACGTCATCGCACTGCCACCTGATCCACATCACTACACTGGCAGCACTGGCAGCCTTTAATCCCACTGCTCCTGGAGCCTTCAGGTATATAACATTACAGACGGACAGAAATGTTGTACAGTTTACAGTCAGAACGCTGAGGTCCAGAAGCAAAAGCAACACTGCAAGACAAAACTGAGGGATTTCTGTGAAACGTGGATAAGAATCCATGAAACTTATCGATGACACAAAAAACACAGCAGTCTTGAAGGTAAATGTGGACATTTTGTTGTTTTGTTATTTTTAGGTGCAGGTAGTCTTGGTAAAATATCCTGCATGTCAGCACGTCGAGAGGCTAACAGAGTGTTCAGAGGGAAAGGCTGTAACAATGAGTCAGTCACTTAATTATTGATCAACTTCTTTTGGGGACTGGGTGGTTTCAGATGTGGAACCATCTGGAAACCTACCGTTGAATCACTAGAGCCCTGCAAATATTTCAACATAGGGTTGTCCCACAGCTGCATCACTTCAAACAAAACAGAGCTAACGTTAGCTACGACGTTCCTGGTACTGGAAAACCAGACAAGGGGTTACAGGGTTAAAGTCAAACATATAACTGACCCTTTAGATAGATAGCGATAGCAACGTAACCACAAAACGGAGCAGAGACCTCCTGTAATCTACATCTGACTGGTTAGAGTACTAGACTCTGGTTTAACTTTGATTTGAATGCACCGTGGTTCCATTCTGCCAGTGTGTATTTTCCATAGACCTTCTTTCTGTGTGGTTCAGTGCACGAGGTGGAAAAACGTGCTTCTACATTGTCAGCACAATGTGTGGATGGAGAGAAGGAGGGGAGAGAGGTGATTGATTTAGACTCCGTGCCAACACGCTGGCACTGGAGATGGGAATATAAGGGACTGGGAGAAAAAGGAGAATGAGATGGAGATGGAGATGCTGGGTCCGACCAAATATGGTCAATACTAAAGAAACTTTTAACCTTTATTTCAACTCTATTTATTTTCTCAGGGTTTTTGTTTTTGTTGTTGTTGTTTTTTTTATCACTGCAGCAGCTCTTCTGCTGGTGGTTCAAAATGAGTGTCTTGTTTTATTAACTTTACATCCTGAACAAATCCTATTATCCAGCCCTGGTCTTATACTGCAGTGCAGCCACCCTGACTTCTAGTCAGAAATTCAAATAGGCAAGTAACACGCCGCAAAGGAGAGCAACCACACCACTTTATATTCTCTATATATTATATATGATATATATTATATATGGCCTGTTTAGTGCTGTGAAGTACTGTGTTATTGGTCAATACCTAAAGCAGAGACTGAGGGAAGTAAACAAATAAACATCAAATCTTACTTTTTGTGAATGAGATTTTTTTTTTTTTTGCATCATTGTAGTTCATTCTTTTAAGGTTGTTAATTGCTCTTCCATGTCTATGAAGGACTGACTAAGAGCTGGTAACTCATGCAGGTGATATAGGTAACCTTCACAAACCTGGTAGTTAAAAGTATTTGGATTTAACTTAAAATATTGTTTTTAGGAATTGTCAATTTCTGGCCCTTGTTACGTAAATATCCTGAGCGAGGTGTGCGGACATATTTTTTTTGTTTGTAACGACATGCAATACTAATAGAATACACACAGGAAGCAGCCGAGTGAATACCCTGGCGGGCCAGATTTGGCCCGCAGGCTGTATGTTTGACAACCTCTGATAAGATCCAGACATATGGATGAAGACCGTACAATTGCAATATACTGTATATATATATATATATATAATCTATGTACAAACACACTCATACACGTGCCCTGAGGTCCGAATCCAGCCAATAGCAGTTCACCTCGCTTGTAAATTCTCAGAAACCTGGACTTCAAGTACTTTTAAACATGTAGGAACAAATCAGAAGCAAACGTTGGAAGTACTTTCGTGGCCACTCTCACTCTCAGCTCCTACATGACCAGAGGTATTTGAGGTCATGGTCCCTGTGCGTTCGGCAGGTTTTCAGAGGGAGAGACGGCGCTGAGTGGCACGAGAAGGTTAAACAGCCTCAGATTAAACCTCAGAATAGAAGTTTAGTGTTCCTGTTATAAAGCTGCTCTTCCTCTGAGACCAGCAGCTCATTACCACAGAACTGCCCCCTGGAGGAGCCCGCCCTCACCCACTCAGCCACCCCTCTAACTGAAGGGTAAAATCCTGACGCAGATCTGGCCAAACACAGGTGTCCCCGAATGGGTCCAGCGTCTGTCAGGAGCACAGTTATGTCCCATAGAATGTCACTCTGGAGTCAGACGTGTGACCTTTCCTTCTTTTGACAGAGCTGTCACCACGCTGAGACTCCGTCGTTCCCCACTGATGCCCTGGTTCCCCTCTGGCCGCTCACCGTTATGGCTCTAACTGACCCCTTTCCCAATTTGGACATTTTTGATGAGAATCTCACACCTCAATCTCTTCTCTCTCTCTCTCTCTCTATATATATATATATATATATACACACACACACACACACAGAGTATGCTTGCCATATTGTACACACCAGCACTTGAGTGAGCGCAGGCTTGCATCACTGCAGTCTTAATGAGGTCTCATCATCGCGTCGCGGTTTCTCTCCGTTTCATTCTCCTCCTCGCTCTCCGTGTGTCTTCGTCGAGAGTTAGAATCGTGTTTTGATAGCTACATCCCGGAGCCGAGGGAAACAACTGAACTTCTTTCAGATTACAAACTAGCTTTAAGATTACGTAACGACCCTTTCGTTTAGTTGCTGGTTTAATTCCAACTCTGTGCTAACAACAAAAGGTTGTTAAGTGAAAGTATCTTTATTTTGATTCAATTCTACTCAAGTAAAAGTAAATCTAAAAAAATCTACTTGAGTAAAAGTAAAAAAGTACTTCATTTAAAATTTACTTTGAGTAAAGTTACTTAGTTACTTTAAATGAGTTGATCCAAAAAAAGGGACGAGTCATACATCCAGTCTGCAACACGATCCATTTGATGCTTATAGACACATTTTGCGTCGCATGATAACGCCCTCGCAATTTTCTTTCTTTCTTGGGTCTAAATGTAAAAGTAAAATGACCTATTCCCAAAACGACCCAAAAATGACAAATTACTCATAAAACCCTTTCCAATCACCTGGTGTTCATTCGGGAGATTATATAATGTTTATCTTGACATTATGAATGCTTCGTAATTACTCTTCATGTCCTCTAAAGACTGTGGTGTCCAATATGTAGGTCGGGGTCTACCAATAGATCGCAAAGAGAGAGCTGGTAAATCATACTCTCTTGATGTTTCCAGCAAAAATCATATATATATAAAAAAAAGGCCCTTAACACATGCTCAGGCTTTTGTAACCATTATTGTATTTTATTCTAATTACAAAGGTGTACTCTAGGGGTCGCCATTCTTTCATGCAAATCAGAAAACCGAGTTTCTGTCAGCAGTTTCCAGCAGTTTTCAGTTTTGTTGTCTATGACTGATGATGATGATGATGGGATGTTTATGTTTCCTATGAATCATGAAGAACAACCTTCTGTTGTCAGCCCTCTACTGGTCCGTTTGAGCACGGTTTGGGTCAAAAATGGGGTAAAGGCTCCAAATAGACACACATCAGATGCAACGGTGGGTTACATCGCTCCTTTCATTTAAAGAAAAAGAAAAAAAAAACAGACTAGAAAAAGCCCATAGTAAATACCAGAATCGCATATTAAGCTGGAGGCTGCAGCTAAAAATGTTCGTTTTGGATCAATATGTGAGAGGGTCGCAGAAGAGATGAGAAGAAAAGGAGAGGAAAGAGAGAGAGAGGGAGATGGTTGATGGTTGATGGTTTAGATTTCTGAATTTGTACTCTGTACTGTATGTCTCTGTGTTTGTTTTCTACTGTCTATCACCTTCAGACCAGGTCACTGAGGTAACTTTTTAGACAGTTTCTTAAATTTGGTCTGAAACAAAGAGCTCCCATTCTCCGTGCAGGAGTTCCTGGTTCTTTGCTCTGTAATTATGCTGACACTTTCAGCAGGCAGTACTACATCTGCTGACCTAAAAAGAGAAATAATAAAATAAAAAAACAATGACTGCTTGTTTTGCAGCTAGTGCATATAAATAGAACCTGCATTTAAGGAAACTCATATATATACATATATATATTTTTTACATATATATAGTTTTACATATATATATACATATATTACATATATATGTGTAAAATTTCAGGTCTAAAAAAACTACATATCAATAACAATAAGTCCATGTTTTTGCCCTTTGTTTTCATGCAAAGAAGTACAGTTATATTAGATATGTATTATTATAATTATAAATATAATTTAATCAAATATAACTTCCCCCCCAAAAATTCCTGAACACAAATTGTTTATGTTTTTTTTTCACAATTCATCAAGCAGCTGCACTGAACAGCCTACTGGGCCGGTTTTGGCCCACGAGCCATATGTTTGACACCCCAGTTTTAGACTTTCTTCTGTTAGTATCAGAGTCTGAATGACTTGTTGTTCTGAAACATTGACAGATTATCTTTGAATGAAAAAGTAAAGGGATATGACTGGATTTTGGGAACGAAGTAAATTAGTGAAACTGTACAGTACATTTTTTTACTGTGGCCTGGTACCAAATTGACCTATGGACCAGCACCAGTCCCCAAACCAGGTGTTGGGTACCCCTGGTCTACAGTATCTGGAAAACATGAGGTGACAGGGAGGATATGCATAATTAGCATATTTGCTAATATGTACATTTCTTACTGTATTTTACACATTACTTGCATATATTATGTATGCATATATTATACAAATGCAGAAATTGACCATTGCACCAGACAATAGTCTGGACTGATTAGCTCTGGTGGGCCTCATAAAATGATGCCGAGGGCTGGATTTGGCCTGCGGGCCTTGGGTTTGACAAGTGTTTTTCATTTTATTTAAGGCTGATCAATCAACTGACTGAATCTTTGACAAGACCTGTCAGTCAAATGTAGCAGTGGCTGTTTGTTTTTATGTAGATACAAGTTCTCTCAGCAGCGCCCCCCATAGCTGAGCTCATTCTTCCTGCTCTATTTATGAAACAAATGCACTGAAGCATGGCAGGAGAGCGTCATATTGGTTCATTATTTCAGATTGTGTCAACCATAACCAAGCGGAGCGAAGAAGACAATCACACACACACACTCTCTCTCTCTCTCACACGCACACACACACACACACACTGCCCTGGCCTATAATTGTTTCTATATAAATTGCTAATTTTATCTCTCCCACAGGTGCCTAAGTGTGTTTGAAATAAAATTGCTCTTTTTAGCAGGTCATTCGGAGCCTAATGACTTTCACTGTTTTCCCAGTGCAATGTTGAGTGGGGGCCAACGAGGAATGCTGAGCTCCGAGCATTTGAAAGCGAACACTGCTGCCTCTTCTGGTTTTTTTTTTTTGTTTGTTTGTTTTTTTTGTGTTTTTTCAGCGATGTATTTCAGTTAGCTATCAGATCAAATCAGGCTTTGACAAAATTCCATTTAATCACTCATTTGTGAACACGGTGAAACATGGATATTTTTGTACTGTATATACCTCAGTAGTGATTTTTAGTTATTTGAAACTGTACAATAAACAATATAAAGCTTAAGCATTTTACATAAATGTTTGGAGCAAAAAAATGAAGGACACATTGAGGCCGGAGGTAGACATCTGTCAGAAAGCCTCAGTGATTGACTTAACTGTTTCCCTCCACAACTGTTTTCTCCATAAATGCAGCAGGGAGTGAGTGGCGAGGAGTAACGGACGTTTTAATCTTGAAGGCGGAGCCTCAGCGAGGACTTAATCTCACGTAAAAGGCAGATTTAGAGTTCATTGGCAGCCGTGATGTAATACTTAATGCATGGATATAAATTAGCTCATGTGAGGCAGCATGTGAGACAAATCCACAGAGGCCGCCGCGGCAGCAGCGACAGTCGGGGATTGCAAGCCATGCACTGATTGGTTGTTTGGCTTGAGAAGGTTAATTGTGATCAATCGGAGTGAGAAAGCCACTCCTCTTTCTGAAAGTGCTATCTTTGTGTTTTGGTAGTTTTTGTGTTAGTTATTTGGAGTTATATATATATATATGGAGGAATATACAGATTTTTTTTTCTTATTTTTTTTTTGTCATAACAAGCAAGTTTAATTAATCATTCTTAATTACCATTACAATAACTTATGTTTAAAAATGTATTTATTCCACATAACTGATCCATAATTGATGTCGCAGTGGTGGTTAAGGAAGCGGATTTGGGTCTGGAAGAGTTAGGGTTCGAGTCCACCAGCTGCCAAGTTACAACTGAGGTTCTCTGAGCATGACACCACACTGCTCACCTGTCACTGGTGATGGGTTAAAAGCTGAGGTCACATTTGGTTGTGTGCTGTGTCACAATAACAAGTTACTATCTTTGTGTGTGTGTGTGTGTGTGTGTGTGTGTATAAACGATAGCTCTCGCAGACCAAATGAAAGCTGTGCTCTCGCAGCTTTACAACTCAGTGGAAACTCCATTTGCATGTGATGTGTAGACATTGTAGACAGCTGGAAGGCAGCTCGCAGCATTTTGCGCCACATGAACGTTCGTGGATGTTGCCCGTCAGTGTCTCGCTCCGTGATGTTGCTAATTAAGTCAATGAGAGCCTTTTTCTTTCGCATGTGAAGGGACTGAGGGTTAAGGGCTGAACTCTGGTTTCTTATTTTGTTGGTCTGATAATTTGTTAATCCGACCAATGAGAGACGATAGTAAGAGGTGACACGTGGTGTTTATGACATCGTTAATTCAGAATTATTCCATATTGATAACTGATCACTTCTTCTGATCATATAACCTGATATAGGATCTCTCTTTCAGCTCTCTTTGTGGAATGGAGAAAATGTCATTTGGACATTTTTGGACACAAAATGTCATTTGGATCCACACCAGTGGATTTCAAGCCCAAAAAAACATTAGAAAATAAATGCAGAATACAGAAAGACATACCATTGATCTCAGGCTGGGAAATTACAACACTGAGGAAAGAAATTTGAGAAAAATGAAATCAAACAACAGTGCAACATGATGAAGAGTTTAATTTCCCTGTTTTCTTTCCCAGTCCAATCCACACAGCATTACAGAGGACAGAAATTCCAAATTTGTTTAATGCAGTGTCCCTAAACCAATCAGAACTATTGTACAGTATTGACACGTTCCATCAAAAACAGTGCTGAGCACACCTGTAGTCTATGTCCGTATCAACAGCTCAGGAAGCGTCGCTCCACTGCTAGCAAACCTGGGTTATATCATTTGGACCGTCCTCTACTTCCCTTTCACTCTCTTACTCCTTCGGTCAACAACTCATGTCCCCAAACATTTGCCTTTTCAACCACGGCTGAGCAGAGAATGGCTGTGAGAAGAAACCTGAGGCAGAGACCAGTTAAACATGCTAATCCAAGACAACTGATGAGGATCTGGGTAATACGTGCACACATGGAGCTCTGTGTATTAGCACAGAGGTGAACGATCTTTCCGCCACTCGGTTGTAAAGCGAACATTTCTGTGTGTGTTGGTCTTTCCCTCCTCCCACTCATACAGTAGCCCACGCTCTCCTCTTGCTCTTGTCTCTAGGTAATAACAAAAACAAAAAATACTTCAGGAGCAGAACATTTTGAAGAAAGGCAACGTGCCAAGACCTTCAAAGTGAATAAACTGTAGTGAGAGTGAGTGGAGTAGCTGTAGATGGAGTATGGGAAAGGAAAGTCAACTACTTGTCATTGTGACACTGCACACAACCAAATGTGACCTCTGCACCTCTGGGACGGTGCCTTGCTCAGAGCACCTCAGTGGTAACTTGCGGTAAATGCGTTCATGAAGCTGATGAGTAGGGAATTATTAAAGGAAAACAAACAAACAAACAAAAAGCAAAAGAACAGAATGTAACGTCATGTTTTTGTTCTTTTACCGTTGAAGTCACGTTTGTCATCATAAATTCTGCTTTCATTAATGTACCTCATACTGTGTTTTTGTCTCCTCCTCTTTATTTATTTTTCTTTTTTCTTTTTCATGTCCATTGAAGTTGATTCAGTCAGTTGTGCAGGGAACAAAGCTTTTCAGCTGGTGGACTTTTTATTTCACTGACTGACTCACTTAAACACTGACTTCCAACTTTAATTTGTACTTAATTTGCCCAAACAGTCCTAAGCGCTCCTTTCAAATGTTAGTTACATGATCCCGAAGATTTGGAAGAGTATCGCCATTTAACTTAACTGCAAATTTATGTCTTGCGACCAATCAGGAGAGAGAATCTTCGGACGCCTAATGTTGCGGAAACGGAAATGTCAGATGATGGGACATGAGCCGTGCATAAAAAGAGATAAAGAAGAAAAGAGACAGAGCGATGTTGGGAGAAAAGGGGAGAGCTGGAGTATTTGTGGGAGTATAATTAACTCTCTGTTCTGCGGCACACTGTTATGAAACGCTGATTCAGTACACAGACAGACAGAACAGCACAGAGGGTAGATGAGGGTGAGGAGAGGGCTACGCTGAGAGATAACGAACAGAAAACGTCAGACGCAGCACAGGCAGCAGAGCAGGACAGGCTCTGAAAAAACAATATGGTAAAAAAAAAATTCTCAACATGAAAAGGCAGCCATCATTTTCTACATTTTAAAATTCAACTGCTGATTTATTCAATAAACTTTACACTTCTAAAACTTTTTCCATCAATCCTGTACTGGATTTGTCCAGTTGGTGTCACTCACTCCTTTGTCAATACCTGTGAACGGCTTCAATCCATTTCTTTTCATACCTTTTAATGGTGGTGTTGAAGCAGCCCAGTCTGGCTCCACACTGAAGGACCCCAAGGCCCCACCCAACAGGGTGGAGCGGAAGTAGAATTATTCTTTCACACCTAGAGTATATATCTGCAGTACTCACCACCAGTCAGAACAGAAGAAGCCTCTTGGATTAGAGCTGAAACGTCTTCTTTTAGAAAAAACAAAACAAAAAAAGTGACAATAGCATTAAGGCTCAATGAGCTGAACACTTTTCAGTAAAATACTCATGTCCAGCAAACAAAGGATCTGCTTCAAATAGTTGCTTCTCCACTCTCCCTGACAGAGTCCTACCTGCTGTATTCACAAGTCTTCTCCTCCATTGCACTGTTAATGAATGACTACAATGAGCTGCAATAACACAATCAAAAGCTGTCTGTGTACGTTCTCAGTCATTTAATCCAAAAATACACTGCTCAAAAACATAAAGGGAAAACTAAATGATTTCAATACTTTTAATACAAACTTTGTTCTTTCCATAATTGAACATCACATTCACACAAACATTATCAATGAAAATCAAATATGCTGGGATTATCAAATATATAATCCCACCCAACACCGTGACTCCCTCGTGGAGTCTGTTTCTAACCCTTTGTGCAGCCCTGCCAAACTCCTCCTCGTAATCAGCTTGGAAGAACCTGCAGACGCCACGTGTTAACACAAACAGGTTCTCCTTAAAAGCAGCTACAAAGTAGTCACAACTGGACATGACTCTTTCACGAGAGTTCTCACCTTGGTGTTGTCCTCTGAGGCACTGATGAACATGGTGAGGTCTACAGACGTCTGGATGTCGTTGATGTGCCCGCTGTGCTCCTTAGCTTTCTTCAGGACTTCTCCAGACTATTGACAAATAAACAACAACAAAAAAAATGTTCCTCATTATCACAAGCACTACAAAAGATGCTGTCTGTGACTCAGTATTCCATTTCTATAATATTCAAATTATTCACTTAGAAGCATGTAGTGAGCATTTGTGCCACATTAGTAAGTAAAGGATAAACAATGCAAACATAGTGATAATGACTGAGACCAATGCAGTCATCATTGACATCAATACACAGCCCCTCAGTGTGGCTGATAGATCAAATTCTACGACATCACACGGGAACCTGTAACAACTGTGTAACGTGTGAAATATGTCTCATTTTTACCTGGGTCAGGATAAACAGGAGTGCTGTCACACACAAAACTCCCGCCCTTGGCCAGATGTCCGCACAGCCAAGCATTTCTCCATTATGATAACTGTTGACGAGAGAGTAGAATGATGAGTGATTAAAAAATACATTGAATCATAATTTAAATGCCGTCTCTTGCTACGTCTGCGCAAACCATCCAGAGGAAATGACGTAAATTTAAAGGTCCTGTAGTGTAGATTATTGATAATGCAGGAAGAATTTGTAAATGTGTGCGGGGGAAAAACAAAACAAGCAAAAAAAAAACCACAAAAAACTGGGAAACTCCTGCATCATTAACATACAGACGTCAAGATAGAGTCACAGAATTAACTCCTCAGGCACAAGCATTTCCTCTTTGTGTAAAAGTAATTATTACAGTGTACACTAGTACACTAGTAGTGTATTATTTTATTTATTGTTTACTTTGTTTTATGAAAGTTTTACAGAATTTAACTGATTAAATTTATTTCTTTATCCCATCCCTACTGATTTATTTTAATCATTTTGAAAATGATGTGTTTATTTTTATTTTTATTTTTTATTTTTCTATTAACTTTTTTCCTAGTTAGGTAAAGCCAAATTTTATATCTATACAGTATATATATATATATGCCAGAGTTCCAACATGTATTTTGATCTTTAACACATCATACACAAAGAGTGCGTGGGGACACACATTGTACTTTTACTTTTAATTGCTCATATGTTTGTTTCGTAGTCATTCTCAGACTTCTCACAGTCATTTCAGGAAGTCATTGGTAATGGCTAACATTTCATTTCTAGTCAGTACTTTCAGTTTTTTCGCTTTTTCATCTCACTTTCTGTAAAAGTCTGTTGTGGTGTCTATTTTTTCCGACGCTGAGATCTGTTCTAAATTGTGTTTGCCTTTAAATCAACAGAATCACTTTCTTTACACGTGAATATTTAGAACAACACTTTCTACAACCAATTAACAATTAAATATTTTTCATATTGTACTGAATTTTCCCCATTAAAAATAACTAAAAACCAATTAATTTGTTCCAGCCCTCCAGAAATATACTATTAATTAGTTTAATTAAAACCCCCCATTTAAACATAAAAAACACAGATATAAGCAAATATATTGATAATATAAAATAATAATAATTAAGAAAACATTTTATATTATTGTTAGAAAAATGGGTTAAAAAAAGCGAGGGACAGTGAGCTCGACAGAGTGTCAAGTCACTAAGGTAGGAAAAAGACTGGGAGTGAGGACTATATTGGAAGTAGGAAAACTAGCTAAGAGGCAACATCACTCTCTCTCTCCCTCTCTCTCTCTCTCTCAAAATACATAGTAATGACACTTTTTTATGGTTAATTTCGGAGAAAATATATATTTTTTGCTGAACATTTTTTAGAATTTCTCGTCAGGAGTTTTCTCAAAAACGAACTTTACCATGACATTTCACGTCAAATGCTGAAATATTTTGATATTCTTTTCCAAAATTGTATCTTTTCATGGAATTAGAGCGTTTTGAGAACCTTTTTTTTTTTTTTTTTTATTTGTTATGATTATTATTTTTAAAATATTTACTGACAATTTTTATACATTTTTGAACATATTTCGAAAACATGTATTTTTTAAGAATAAATAAATATAATATAAATATATATAATTTTTTTTCCCAATTTTTCTAAATATCCCCAAAAGGAGCAAGTCTATAGTCTTACTATTACTAAAAATGTTAAAAAAAATTCGAAAAAAGCCCCAAAATGTAAGTTTATGCGCCCAAACATGCTGTCAAGCGAATAATTTGTGCTAACCCCCCCAAAAAAATATCATATCTAAACATGTCGAAATATCACCAAAAACAAGCAAAACTATAGTCTTGCCATCCACAAAAAAGTTTTTAAAAAAGTCCCAGAACTTCCTCAAAATGAGGGGTGTCTGATATTAACCTTTTGTCCATATCCAGTATGCCGATATTGTCCAAATACTTTTTTCCTGATTCCGATCTCAACCAATACCAAATATAGGACTAGTAATATTTATTTGTCAATAATAAGATCAATTATATGAGCTACAATGCTGCCATCTAGTGACTTACACTTTATTATACTGTACAGCCGTTTGCCCCCAAAACGATTTTTAGGACACACAACATTTGGCCAAACCCCGGCATTGCCTTGTCAGTACATGTAATGTCACAGGAATGCAAGAGGGGAATGTCTACATAGAAACACAGCTGACAAAAAACACCAACTGAGTGCACACACTGGGTACATGAGATTTCCACTACAGTGTCATTTTTGTTTGCACACAAAATTAAATACAGCACACTTTATGGGACTTTTTGACACAGATGGTGAAGAGGTACTTTTCCCTTTGTGGTTTTATCACCTGTGACAGAGTCTAATCCTCCAGCATTGTTTCCAGCCCCCACTGCAGCTGAGTGAACTTTCACAATGCTTTAGTCTGACCAAACCTAACCTAACCTCAACTTGGGTCTCTACTGGGGCTTTTGATGAGTGTTGAGTGAGTGTTTTGTGAGTGTTGAGTGTTTTGTTCTTTTTTGCGTCTCGTCTGAATGCCTTCCTTTACTGTGTCTGTTAAACAGTGTTACACCTACATACCTTGTGTACATCTGAAAACTTGGAGATAAGAGATAAGGAGGACTATAGTTGGTATAGTGTTGCTATTGAATTTCCCCATTTCACAGTGGGATTCTGGTACCGATCATCACAACCACTATCAACAGGAATTTACTGTATCCATGTCAGTCATTTACTTTCATCAGGTTCTGGGCACTAGTGGGTATTAGGGCTTCAAAGTGCTTGGCTGGTCGGACTGAGTTTATTGCATTCCACCCACAAAGGGGAAACGTCATTGTGAAACCATGTGGCAGGTTCTCCCTCTCCCACATGCATTTATTGACTCTCAGTTACCTCCTCATCTTACTGTCACATCCACCTCATCTCTTGTTTCTGTGTTCAACACCTCAGATCATGTAGGACAGCTGTTTCGATTATGCTAAGCAGGTGTTTTTGTAAGGGACCACAAACGCCGAAACTCACGAAACACTGGTTTTTTTTGTTTTTTGTATTGTTTTTTGTCAGGGCATGTCGTGTCATGTCTGAGGGAACATTTAAAATGAAATGGCTATGTTTAGAATGCTAACCCTACGCAGCCACTAAGGCACTAAGAGTAACAGGTAGTTCTTGTGAAACAAGGTTCTGTGAAAGGGGCCACAGAAGATACAAATGGTGAGCCCAACAGATGGGTTCAAATTAAACTAGGGAATCATCTCTCTCAAACACCCTGCTTTGTATCTATTCACCTGCGAGGACGACATCCGTTACGTTCTAAGACTTATCCTGAAGCCTCTCCAGATTTACAGTCAGTCTAGTGTTCACCTCCACCGTTGAATACAACACCTTACCATATTAGAACTATAGACAAGGCCATATACAGAAAAAACACGTCTTCGTGTTTTCTTGGTATATCCTGTTTTGTTTTATTCTGAAGGATCTTCTTGATATCCTCTTGATCACTTCTAATGTTTGTGGGGCTTCCTGCCATTGGCTAATCTGTTATACCAGCACCTCTTGGATATTTGGCGTGTATACCCCGTCTTTGTCAACGTGTCACCGAGTAGCACTACAGTGGGTTAATTCAACTGACTGTAACAAAATCACTGACCACAGACCACAGACCACACATGAGTACACATGGAAGGCCATGATTTAGTGAACACCACACATGCGGCTGGCTCATACAAACCACCAGTGCTGTCATGTATGTTCTGTGTGTTACGTGTTTGTCTTAAAACTCACAGCAAAAAAAAAACTCACTGAAACACATACAAGTTACACAAGCCACATCCTATTACAGGAACATCCAACTGTGTAGGAAGATGAAGTTATAAAGATGACTCACTAGATGAACAACGATCAAAATACGCTTCTAATACTTCTTAAATTGAGTCAGAGACAGAGACAATAACATTGTCAAGGGCCGAGAAAAAGGGAAATCGAAGAAGAAGAACTGACAGTGTTCTGGGAATCTTCTCTGATTTTTATGTGTTAGATCTCTAATCATTTCTTCTTTACGTTTGCCATTTTAAATGGATTTAATCTCATACTCGTACAGTGGTTCATACGGACAAATAAATAAATATTACCGGGCCTATATCGGTATCAGTTGATATCAGAATTGGACAATATCATGTAAAATCATATTTATTGGATTATTATTGCCCAAACTTTTTGCCAAACTATAAACCAATTATGTTACGTAACCATTCTGTAAACCGCTGATAACTGAATTGGAAGATTTAATGATTAAGTGCATGTAGCCGTACGGCACATTGTGATTTCATTCTCACAGTATTTGGTCACTACTACACACTATGTACATATAGTATTGTATACATACATTTTTTTATTTGAATTTCTCATGATCTACCAGCACCTTTGTAATCAATACCAGTAGATTGTATTCTACTTATTTGGCATCCATGCCAGAGAGCATAGTTTAGACAGAAAATACATTTTAAAAAATTACAAGAAAAGACTGTTACTACTTTTAGTGTAGTAACTGCAGAGAAGAGGTCTAAACTAAAGGCCGAATTTGGCGCTTTTGCTGCAGCATCCGTAGTAGAGATGTTTTACAGACCCCCTTTCCGAGAACCGTACGAAGCAGTGACAGAATGGACGCGCAATTCACAATTCACAATTCAGGAACCGATAATCAGGGAACTGAAATGAGTTACATGTGTTACATTGTTTTTGTGGTGATTTCACAATTTCCGAAAAGTCAAGACCTGATAGACTACGATTCACTTCGTGTTGATGGTTATAAAAATAGAATTTTATTGTACACTAGGGTAAGAGTCATTTTCTTTTCTTTCTTTTAGAAAGCTAGAGATATTCTTGGCCAAACAACTGAAAAATCACGTTGGGACTCCAGTGGCAATGTCTCTGCCTTTAACCCAAGACTGTCACAACAGTGTATTAAAGGTCAGAGGGTCTCATTCTCTCAGTTTTAACACTACTATACAGACAGAATACATTTTTTGTATTGGAAACATGACCACAGAAATAATATATAAAATGTATATAAATACTGTATATACACACCTGTATAAAATATACACACATATAATATATCTTTATATATTTATGTACATATATTATTTGTATGTGTGTGTATATTTGTGTGTTAGGTGGGAAAAAAATGCATGATTCACAGATTCAGTCCGGGATTACCAAATTGGAGTGAGGGTCTTACAACACACATGAATTTTGAAAATAAGAAAAATACTCAAACACTATACGTTCAAGATTTTTTTGTTGTTGGTAAAATTATATTTCATTAAATATGAATACATAAATATCTGAATATATAGTAATAATCAATAAATATCTAATATACTTGTAGTTCTTTGCATGAAAACGAAGGGGAAAAACATGGACTCATTCTTATTTACAGTTCTAATGTTATTATTGGACTGGTCCCTAACCCTAACCCTAACCCACTTGAGTTTGACCTTTGAACCATCCATTCTGTTGAATGGTGCACCAGCCCCAAACGGACATCTTCAAAAAGCCATTTCTCAATAGAACCACGTCTGTCAGGATTACATGTGTTTTATAGGAAATGACTTTGGTGTTTTTGAGTAACTTATCACCAAATCTTTGCCAGGAAAACAGACAACCATCCTCTACCAGCTGATAATCTGGATCTCATTCTTTCTTTCAACAGTTATTACTGAGCTCCATGATTTACGCTTAAAATGCTCTTTCGAAATACACTTTATTGTCCGCTTAGTTACTCATCCAGCCCATTAACCAGCACAATAGGTTACCACCAATTTCTAAAGATGCTGACTCCTGTCACACGAAGCTTGCTTCATCAAGAACAAATTGCTTTCATACTTCATCTAGTAAAAGTGATGCAAAGGACTTGCCCACGGGCTGAAACAACTCAAACAACTGTCCGATGATGTGGTATTACAGTAATGAGGTGGATCGAGTATATGAGTCCACCGGGGCTCAAACACAGGACCTTTTGTGTGTAAGGCAGATGTGGTAATCGCTACTTTATAGGATCACTGTATTGGAGTACTGTATTTTGATGATAATGTGTTTGCTTTTATTCCTGATTAAACACACGCACACAGCAGTTTTGACTGTTGATAATTCACAGTGTCTGTCTTTATATAAAGTCAATAAAATATTTGTATTAAAATACTTTATTTCAAGCGCCACCGCTCCTTTCACCGTCCACAAGCTGCACAGCAGATATTCCTCATTGTCTTTAAATGCAACTCCGTGGAGCGCCTCAACAACTGTCAAAAATATTACCGTAATTACCTCTCCGTCAAATAATGACCAGCACTATTTATGCCGCGCTTTATATTAAGTTTACATCATATTAAACGTCGAGTTGGAGTACGTGAAATAAATGTCTCTCATAGGGATAAAAAAAAAAGGATGCGTGGTCAATGACCCACTGACGCTCATTTTGGGACATACTTTACGGTTATACATAGCCAGCTGGGAATTTTCCTACTGTCTCTGAAACACCTAGAACGGATACTCCCACGCGCTAATATAAAGAGCGCGTGCCACGAGCCATGTCTTTGCACTCTTTCTCTCAGCGCAGCTTCTCATACTCGCTCAGTGCTCAGCGGTGCTGAGCCAACGACCACAACCGCACTCGTTTCACCCATGGAGCAGAGGACAGACAGGGTGGATGCTGAGAGAGGCAGCGGGCCCTGGTGCCAGCTGAGGGGCAGGAGGTTGGCGGTGGTCATTGCCGTCCAGAACATGCTGTTGGCCGTCTGCCTTGTGATCACTCTCCACGTCTACTGGAAGCTCATGGATCAAGAATCGGTGAGTTGTGAAGTTCAGATATCGGAGATGATGATGTACACGTGTTTGGAGTCAGCTCTGATTGTGATTGTTTTCAACATTTGGGGATGGAAAAAGCTATGATGATATAAAAAAAAAGAAAGAAAGAAGAAATGTACTACCATAAAGTATTACTACTAAATGTACTACCATAAAGTATTACTAATATAGGGGGCAATTTGAACTGGAAACATTGACTATATAATGGTAATTCTATACCCAGACTACCTTAAGCATTGTTTCCCAAAGGCTGGGCCACGAGATTTTTTTTTTTTTTGGTCGCCTTGCATCATGTTTCTATCATGTTTCTATCATGTCTGTGGTTAGTTCAAGGTCACCACAACAGCTGTCTGCATCCATCCTCCAAATAGCTGCCAGTTTAAAAGCTCCACCTGTGGTTATGTTTAAAACTTGAGTACGTTCTAACTGTTCAGGTATCAATAAAGTATCCTCACTGATGTTCAATAACGGTCAAGTACACCTTTATTTTGGGATTTTATGAATAATGTCTAAGGACTTGGGTCACTCAAAATAAGGGCCCCCAGAAAAAAAAAAGTTTGGGAAACACTGACCTAAAGCACCGACAGTAATCCAGCTACTCAGAAGACAACTGACAAATATGTAGTAATGAATTCAATTAAAGGGATATATATATATATAGTATAATGCATCAGGTGTTTTCTCAGCAGCTCAGTAACTCAACAAATCCTAATGTTCAACCCTGTGTAGTTGCACTAGAGACAAACCCATGAGGTAAAGCTATAAGGTGGTAAATGCTGTTCTTCTGAGTACTCTGACTCCTGTAAGAAGTGTTTCCATCAGAGAGGTCTTTCTTTGTAAATATTTGGCGATATGCTTTTTTTTTTTTTTAAACACAGTCACAACCACCTTACAGTTAACTGTAATCCAGTGAGAAATAACCCATACAGATGCAAATCTGACGCTGCTGATGAATATTTACTGATGCATGTGATACACAATATTTACTGATGCTATTCATACTGCCACTGACCGGGTTAGTCATGATTACGATATGAACACATCCAAGGTTCAAGTGAAGTTGAAATGGTTTGGCTGTATTATATGCAGCCAAACCATTGAGTTTACACACAAAAACTACACCTATCTAGAACATTTTGCCTTGAGGGTCACAATGATAGAATGGAACTTTCCTAGCTTCTCTTATACCAATCTTTTTTTAATCACCAGCTACAGAGTGGGTGGGGAATTTGTCATCCACACAGACGTTCAGAGCTCAACACCAGTTATGTGTTGAAGTGTTCCTGTGCAGATTCACCGTCTAACCCCTAGTTACTAGAAGTAAAAAAAAAAAAAAATCACCTGATGCCTGACTGAATCCCTGATAAACATTCACGAGAAAAAATGCCAATAAACAAATTTTTTTAAAGGGAAGTATCTGCGCCTCATTCACAAGAACTTTCTTTCAGACTTCCTCCTCTGTGGTTTCATTCATGTGATCTCTGAGTAAATGTCACTGGAAGACTTGCAGAGAGGGGCACTCTACCAGCCTCTTCAATCGAAGTTTGATTGAATATACTACACTTCACACAAGCATTACTGCATGCAAATATTGTGTATATATATATATATATATATATATATATATATACTGTATATACATCATCATCAAATGACATCAACAAGTCTATGAACACCATGAAAGAATTGGCATTTAAATGAATGCAAAATTGCACCTCTGTCGCGTGTGGAAAACATCTCTGGATAATGAGAGAACAATAGGCAGGATGGATTCATCATCCTCCAACTGACCCAGACGTCGTGTCGTAGACGGAAGGATTGCACACGTCAACGTGTCGCAGCAAACATTACTTTGGAACCACTTTGAAATACAAATTAGAATGTGTTTTCAGGCATTAAATTCAACAAATATTACAAACATGATCCTAAGGACACAAATATACACCTGCTTTAGCCGTGTGTTTCCCAAACTTTTTTTTCTGGGGACCCGTATTTTAAAAATCGCAAACCTTCGCGACCCAAGTCAATAGACATTTTTCGTAAACTCCTGGGAAACATGATGCGAAACGATGACCTCCACCCAAAAAAAATAATTTTTTGACCCACCTAAGGGTTGCGACCCAGTCTTTGGGAAACAATGCTTTAGTTCACTTATCTAATGAGCGCCCCCTATAATAAGGGAAATCTCAAGGCACATCTCTGGCTGAGGCTCTGCGTACATATTCCAAAGTTAGTTGACCGGAGCCGGTGTGAACGTATTTGGTGAGCCTTTAATTACGCGGGTGTCATTAATTAATTAATTAATTGGCTCATGGTCTATTACTATCCCTAACTATTTCAGTAGCCAAATGTACAAAAAACTCTATTTGTGGCCACGTGACATGAGTGTGACAACAACGTCATTGTCACTGACGTTACAAACCCTGAAGAAATTGTGGCCACATGAAAGAAGTTTGTTTACTTCTGGTTTCCAGTGAAAACGTTTTGCAGATTGTCCTCCAACCCGACTGAGTGATTCCTGTCTTTCTGTGTTCTACTGCCATCATTTCAGTGACTCACTTCGGCTGCGCAGTCATGCGTGGTGCTTTTTCGCACTACTGCGATTACTCATCGCACTGTGAGTTTCCATCGATTCCATCGTTAAGTGAGCAAATCAAAATATTATTTCCCAGTCAGACACGAGGGGCGCAAAACAGTAGAGGTGTCCGACCTTTCGAAACACCAACACAAAACAATGGTTAGAATGTCACAGCATCAAAGGTCGACGTCGGGGACGAGGGACGAGGGACGTACCAAGTTGACTGTGTGTTCTGATGTTGCCATTTCTTTCTGTTTTACAGGCCGCTGTGGATAATGTGTACATACACTTTGGCACCATTTCAAGTGAGTGAGTAACCATAATTTAAAAAAACCCAAAACACTTTTCTTCAGCTAATGTTGTTGTCACTGTTATGTTAAAACTAGTTTTGATTTAGACCGAAGATAAGGGTCTAAACAAAAAAAACATCAAGTAATTAAAAAAAAAAGTTTAAAATGTAGGTCAAATCTTCTAGATAAGGTAGGTATGGGCAGTGGTCAAGGTCTGATGTATGAAACAGAACATTGTTTGGGGTTTTTTGGGGGGTCGTCTCCCATCATGTCTCCCAGGAATTTTACAAATAATGTCTATTGACTTGGGTCGCAAAGTTTTGTGACTTTTTTAAAAAAAAACGGGTTTGGGAAACACTGATCTAGAACACAGACTAACATAACAAGGACTCAATAATAGTCTTACTCACACTTCTCTTTCTCCATGCAGGCATCATAAAAAATGGAGCACTGCACTTTGACCACACTAACAGCAACAATATGATGCATCTGATCGGTGAGAAAAATGAGACGATCTACGTCAACTGCACCGGACCCTATATTCTTTATATAAACACCTGCTACATGAGCCTGAACGAAGGGGAAAACGCCACGGGAGTCCTGTTGCTGCAAGAGGAGAGGGTCACAATCAGCACTTTCACCATGCAGACTTCAGATAAGGTCTGCAGGGGGCTCCACAATATCGTTTATCTCAAGTCCAAGAAGCAGATAAGTCTGCACCTGAAGTCCAGCCAACTTTTCATAATGAAGGAAGTGACGGTGGGTTTCACCTACATGCTGGGGACTGAGAGACAATGCTTTGATGAGATAAGGTAAACGTTTAATGAGCAGAGAAGACTTAAGCTCATCTGGTTCTCTCTAAAAAAAATTAATGCTATTTTACTTCTCTGCCTGCAATGGCAAACTCAGACTTTGTGATATTTCCAGACCGAAAAAAAAAAAAAAAGAACAAAGGAGAGAAATATACAGAAATAATTTTAGAAAAAGTCATTTTCCTATAGCATGAACAATAAACAATGTCTACAGTGCAGTGTTTACAGTGTTTTCAAGAGGCTTTTAAAGGCTTCAAATGAGTCAAATCAGATTGGACCAGGACGGTTTGGACGATGTCAGCAGCATGTGACACCACAATCTCTTCAGGAAAAGAGAGCGCCTTCTTTATTTTTTCAACCTACTGGCCACACCCACTTCTCCCATTAACAGAAGTGGCTCCATTAAAGGAGCTGTGGTAATTATTTCAGGTGGTCAGAAGTTGCACCTACTGTAGAGTAGGTTGCTCTCTAGGGTAACTATATGCTAATTATATTATATATAATATTCTTAAATATACTGAAGCATAAGCTCATAGTTTGCAGTTTGTTACACTGTGTTCGTGTGCTGCTTTGAGAACATGCACACTAAACACGAACTGCCCACTTCAGGATTTGTTTTTTTATATTTTTTTTTTCCAGTTTGAATGTGGATCAACCGACTGACTTGATCATGTGATGAATGAATGTCAACGGCATCGTATCATAGATACTATGTCGCATTTTCTTTGGGAATTTTTTGTTTTCTTTCTTGATTTTGACTGGGACTCTGACTGGAACAGTCCTTCCTAACTTACTATACTCCATGTCTTTTGAAGCTGTTTTTCTATTGGCCTATTTATTTTTGTCTCTGAACAGATCGATTAATTGTTTGTTTTTTACCGTGGTTACATGACCGATGGAGGTGCAGCTATTTGGAAATTTGAAAAAAGAGAGACACTCCTCATATTTAGTAAGTTCTGTGCTGATTTTTCCGATGTCATTCCCTGCTGTAGCTCTTCTTCACAGCCAGCACTGAGGTGTACAAGATTGAAAAAACACGAAGAGTGACTTTATTCGAAGCAGACACAATTCAACAAACGCGTGTTTTAACTACATGTTTTATGCAGTGGTCAAATGTTTTTCACAAGTAGTCGTGGTAATTTTAATGATTTAATTCAAACTCTAATCAAGTGTATGTTCACTATGGACTAAATCTCCCATAATGCACGTCAACCTGTCGCCTGCCATCTTGACTACTGTACGTTTCAACAACGAATCCCATAAAGTCCAAGAAGAGAATAATTGACCAAGAAGGCAACTGAACAAAGATGAGAAAACAAACAAATTTAGCCTCCCATGAAGAGTGGTATAAGCATGAAAAAGCCAATTGCGAAAGGGAATGTTCACCAAAGCTCATAATCTGCCTGAACTTGTTTTTCTTTCTTTTTCTTTTTTTGAAAGGTGCATTTTTGTAGCAGCGTCTATAAATATATGTGAGCAGGTGTGCCCTGAGACGCCCCCGCTTGGTTATTTTGAGTCCGAGACATACTGTAGAAAACGTTCTTATTTTGCTTGATGTTAATATTTTGAATGTATTGCTTTTTTTTCATTGTATTGACGAAACAAACGCTGCAGGATGTTTGAATTGGACATTTCTGTTCAAAGCATTGTTACACGCTGTGTAATAAATGTTGTAAATGTCGGACGATTGAGTCGAGTGATGGAGTTGACGTCCCTGATCTAAAAGTACAACGCACGTGAGAATTTTATACTTTAAAAAAATATATATTATAAAATATAAATTGAATATACAGTATCAGTACATACTATTATGTATGTAGTATTACGCAGTTCACTTCTGTTCACTCACACCAATGACAGAGACATTGCCTCTGGGCCAAACCACCACCTGTATTATACCTTACATACATAATATTATATATAGGATATATATTAATAATATATTTATACACAGTATAATAGTTAAAGATATGCACATATACACATGTACTTTTCATATCTTGTGTAACCAAAAAGTCATCACAGTAACTAATTACTATGAGTAACAGTAATAAGAGTTTTTTTTTTTTAAACTAATTATCTCTGTCTGGTTTTCTCTCTCTCTCACTCGCTCCCTCCCTCCCTCTCTCTCTCTCTCTCTCTCTCTCTTAACGAATAATGTTTCGTCATGAGAGAGGAGTTTCGTCATGTACCTGAGAGCAAAAGTGAAAGTAAACTAAAGGTGTTGAGCTACTGAGAAGCTGCACATGTTGTTTTGAAAGCAATGACGGCACAGCATGAGAGGTGCTGTTTTAATGATAATAATAATAATAATAATCTTCATTATGAAGAAGTGTTATCAGTCAATCTAGACTAAAGTCAGAGAGTTATTTGAAATAAGGTCTTTAATGAAGACCTGTGTCTCCATTAAACTTTCCCGTGTTTTCTTTTTTATATATTAGCATGAGAAAGTATCGAGATAAGTTTCTTTCTTTTTTTTCCCCCCATGTCCCTTTGGTGGCTGCGTACTTAATACATTTTCAAAATTCCATTACAGGTTAAAGGTTCTCTTCCTACACCCCCTCTATTTTTTAACAAAATGTGTAAAACTGGTGACTCCATGAGCCCGCACAAGATTTCCAGTGTGCATGGACTATGCACAAATGGCAAATAAAAACTTGAACCTTTCGATACGAGGAAAATTCCTTAAGATCAGAGTGGCGCGGTTTGGTTCTTTAATACATGTGTTGGTATGAGGAACAACGAGTGGGATGTCCAGTAAAAGCTACGGCATCCGTGGTATGTAATCAAAGCATGTGAGTCTCATTAAAGCGCCAAAATAAACATCAAAGAAAGCAGTCATTTTGAAATGAAGCCAAACAGTTGTTTATGGAGGCGTAGTTTCTGTTACTTATTGTACGATATTTCTGTCACAGTTGTTTTTTTTCCCACGAAATGCCTGTAAGCAGGCATAAAAACCAAATACAGTGTGGAACCACATGCTAGCTTATTACTACTAAACTTGGTTTCTAGCTATCCTTTACATTCAATGACTGACTATGGTTGGACTTCAAGGGCTTTGGAGCAGTTGTATTAGTTATTTTTTTTATGTTCATACGTTTCCTGTTTAAATTCAATAAAAGAAATTATTTAAAAAAGCATCACCTACCAAGAAAAAGGGGCTAAGAAGTGGTCCCTGAGGTACCACCTGGCTTTCCTCAAACCCATCTGTCATTCCCACTGCACATCCCATGATGCCCCGTCCTTGTGCCCTTCTCACAGAAGACTCATACACATGTACACCTTTATCTCGATTCATTCAAAATTCTGCTGCCCTTTCTCCTAAAAACCTTTCTACCTTTGCGTTATCACCCTTTATCCTCCTCAAAGCCTTTACCAAACAGGCTAGCAACATAGCATTCTTATGATTGTAACCACCTTTTGCAAGTGATAGACAGCAGAAATTAGTTCAACTATTGAAGCTGGCTAACATACTGTATGCGCAGTAACAGTTTGCCAACTGTAAAACATTTACTAGGTCACAAACAAATGTATTTTATCTTAGTTTAGTAGCGCTGTTCTCTCTCAGTTATGTAGACAGTACTTGTTTTGATTCAACCTCAGCCCAAGGCAGACAGTGACTGGAGCACACACTCATGAAACCACCTGCGGGTTCTCTGTCTATGAAACTTCTACGCTGCTTCAGACGAGATTAAATCTTTATGAGGAGGGCAGGGAGTGTAGACACGTGGGAATTTGCTTTCTCCCGTCATAAAACCTTGGCAGGAGCTGGACAACAAGGAGAGTGATGCACTTTGTGTGGGCAGCACTGTACTGTTCAGGTGATGTAAGTTTCTCACAGGAAAGAG
>NC_024308.1:18520082-18535744 GCF_000523025.1 Cynoglossus semilaevis | reverse complement strand
ATTGTTCCTGTGCAAACGAGTCGACGAGTTTTAATGCCATAGGTCCGAGTGATGATGACGTATACATAATGAATATGTTATTCATAAATTATGTAACCACCACTTAAAGGCCTTACACTGGTAGAGCTGACTTTGCCCACGTCTCAGATTTCCAAATGACAACAGACAAGAAGGACTTGTTCCTGTCATAACATACAGTAGTGTGGTGGAGGTTATTGTGTAACAATTGTGGAAACTGGCCAATACGTGATGTTACACAATATCCTCTACCACAGCACCTAGACAGGGGATGTCCACACTTTTTTGGCACGGGACTGACCAGGTTAAAGTGATCTACCTACATTAAAAACATTAAATATATATTTCCTCATGTAAACTGAACATACTTTATATCAATATTATATGTCGGGGTACTGATT
Source organism: Cynoglossus semilaevis (assembly GCF_000523025.1). Taxonomy (NCBI): domain Eukaryota; kingdom Metazoa; phylum Chordata; class Actinopteri; order Pleuronectiformes; family Cynoglossidae; genus Cynoglossus; species Cynoglossus semilaevis. Next base: position 18,535,325 of record NC_024308.1, on the reverse strand, counting down.
ATATGCGTTAACTTATTTGGCACAAATGATTCAAATCTTTCAGTACATGGTCACTACTACACTATAGAATTTTATTTATATACATATGTATATATTTTTAAATTTAATTACTTATGATCTACCAGCACTCCCTCTGTGATCTACTGATTGGGCAGCCCGACGTGGACAACGAAGCCCTCTGATCTTCGGTTAGAGGCCGACAAACTGAACCTTTACGTTCAATAAATTACGTCTGTCTGACTTTCAGTGGTTTTCCCTCAATACATTTTTAGAATAAAAATATGCACAAAAAACACAGCAGTGTTGAATGTGACGCAAACCAAGTTTGGTCATTCAAGTGCAGGGAAATCATTTACAGGGTCGGTTAGCTATGTGACAGGAAGTGAGCGTAGGAGCAGGTCAGGAGTTATCGACGCTTCCGTCCTGACAGCTGTTCACTGCAGTTTATAGACCACACGTAATACGACAGACTGATGATACTGCGCGTCAAGTACAACTACACTTGGCAGAGTGTCAGGGCTTAGTAATTATTACTTGGTCTGTGAGCAGAGGGATCCCCTTCCTGTTTTACAGCAGTAGGAGGAGTTCTGTGGAATTTCCACTTTCTATGCTCTCGTGTGGGAAGATGGACTATATTAGGACGACATGCCAAGGTCTCCACCACAAGGATTTCAGTTTGCAACATGGAGCGACACCACATGGGACAGGAGGAGAAACTGGTGAAGGTCAACATGGAACAGGACATGGTCCATCCACCTGCAGCTTCACCTTCAAAACACCACGTCTCCTTTAAATGCATGATTGCTCTGTTGGCAGTGATGGGAGTGGCTCTTGTTGGTCTTGGCTTAATCTTGCATTACTCATTCTTTAACCTGCAATGCAGCCAGGTTAGACACATGTCATATCATTGATTTTTTTTATTTATTTTTCCATATTCTATTATTGTTTCTTATATCTTTTACTGTCTCTCTGCAGGATGTGCAACCATTACACGAGGGGTCAAGAGTCAACATAACCGGCTCACTTGAAGGTAAGAAACCCCTTTTTGTTGTTGTCGTTTTTATTTTTGCAAGTTATAGTTTGAATACGCAGATGAACATATTGTCAGTGGCTGGTAACATTATTATTCATTTAGTGATTTATTTTTACAGGAGGGGACAGACAGGGAATGTACAGCATTTTTACTGTGACTAAAGGCACAGTCTACCTCATCTATGGCTGGGTACAATTGACAGACATCACCAACGAGGTGATTACTCTCATGCAAACGTATAAAGGCAGACAAATGACCATTGAAAAGAAGAAGGGGGAAAAGAAAGAGATCTTCTTTTTCCAAAAAGCACTACTGGCTGATAACAGCACCATAAGTGTTCACTTGAAGTCTGCCTACAAAGACAGTTTGTTCCATCTCTATGAACTCTGACCTGTCCTCTCTGACCTGTAAGTAGCGTCATGCAACATTGTGTTGTCCTGTAGCACTGTGGAGCACCGTTCACCTAAAACCTCTCCAACAAAACATCAGGCAGCTTTGTCTTAACTCATAACTGGGCTATGTTGTGTGGGTGTGTTTCACGTGGGTGTAAAATTATTGTTTGGCTGGCTTGACTGGTATGACCATGATAAGGCAGGAAGATAAACGTCCTGCCTTATTAATGGTGATACTAAATACCAATATCATGGACTGGCACTATGACTTTATTTTAAATAGACTTTTTTAGATGACTTTGTTAAATAATTAAGTAATTTTGAGAATGTGGCCTTTGCTGATAAGAACATTATAATAATAATAATTCTGAAAGTTCTTGTATATAACTTTAGGCAAATAGAACCTTAGTGGCAGGAAATCAGCTGTAGAAGTCCTTGATTTTTTTTTTTTACTCAAATATTTAACTTTACTGTATTACAATCCAGGGTGGATGTTAAGCAACGTACTTGAACTGTGTACAAAAATCCATGTTTTTACAGCTTCTACTAGTTAGTTGAGTTTTATGTCTATGCATATTTCAAGGCAGCAGGACAAAAGCACCTGTGCAGGGCGTATGCAAAAATGATCAAAATGAATGAATGAAGAAATGAACAGCTCTCTGCACGTGCTGAGAAAGAAGAAGCGGTTTGTGTTACACCCAAAAGCCAGAGGAGAAAACATGTCCGAGATCATAAAGACAGGCAACAAGTGAACATCATCCAAAGGTGATGCGTTTAAGGGGGGCCTGAAAGACCATATACGACAGATCACGATGGGTCACACTAAATTTCCAAATGCACGTCATAAGGTTGCAGAGGTGGTTTTACGTTCATGTACATCAGAAAAAAAGATATAGTACACCTTTTATGTACTACTAGAGTTCAGAGAAATCCATAATGAAGAATGTAAAATACCTTAAGAGTAAAAGAATACAACACTCTATCCTGGATCACATTAGCACGTCTGGAAATGCCAAAGAATGACGCAGGGATCAAGCAGATACTTGATACTTTTTTTTTACGCCTACATGTGGCAAAACTGCCTCCACGTTTCTTTCATGTGTTGTAAATCTAGTTTAAAGAGGAAGTGAAAGTTTACATACCTGCAGAAAGCTGCACGCCTCTCCATTATGTCCTGATGTGTTGATGATTGTCTTTGTTTACTCTGAAGGGACTTTCATTGGACACTGGATTCCTGTGCTGTTTTCCTTAAGACAAATAAAACAGTTGAAATAAATTATTGAAGTCTTTGTGTTTTTCAAGTGAGATGAGATGCTTTTTTTTTTGTTTTGTTTTGTTTGTGATTTTAACCTTCACATCTATTTGACTGATTTTCTGAGAATAGAGACATATAGTTTCTGATGGACACAATAATAATATTTATCCAGACAACTAAATTACCATAATAATACAATTAAACAAAAGAGTTGGGCTACTCAATTTAAAAATGAAAATATATTATATATAAAAAAGAAAAGTTTAATATAACAGAAGTTAGACATTTATTATTTATTCCCTCGTCTCAATCCTTTATAGCACATTTCAAACCCAAGGCCAAATGCAGCCCACTAATCCGTTTTGTGTGGCCCATAAGAGCTTAAAAAGCATTTACTAAACTCCATGCAGCAGACTTTCTTATCTTGAGAAATTAAAAGTTTTTCACTACACAACAATGAACAATATTTGTAGCTTGAATAAATAATAATGAACTGCAGAAACATGTATTAGTCTGTTATGGAATCCCAGCGGTCCTCAACCTTTTTTGTTCCAAGGACTGGTCAGCCAGTACCACCCGTTACTACAGACCGATTCTACAGACCAGTACCGAGGTGCTGAGCATTGAAGGATCATTTGATTTTCAAAATAAAATGTCTTTTAGACTCTATCCTGTTTGTATCTGAATGACCTATTATTTTAAAATATTTATGAATCCAGCGTGTTTTTTTGGCTGTGGGAGGAAACAGAGTATCTGGAGAAAACCAAACACACACTGGAGCACACACTCACGTGTCCTTTTTCTGAGAAAGATTTAATACCGTCTATCCTAGCCAGTAATGTGTCACGGTTAGGTTTTCACAGAAGTCAATTGTCTGTTGAGTAATAGAATATGTCAACCCCCACGTTTCGGAAATGTTTATTGCAGTTTCACGATGACAACAGAAGTCAAATGTCTATGTTAGACATTGACATTGAATGGTATTATAATTGACAGAGCAGCGATAAGAGCTGACACTGGACATCTTTGATGAAACCATACAATTAAAACTGCACTGCTGCTCTTCTGGTTTAGGGACTTACACCAAGGGGTTTAACATCTCTCAGGAAATGACACAGCCACACACCCAACCTTCGACCTTTAATCTGACCAAATCTGCAAGATAATCCTTATCGAACATGAAGTCAAATATATAAATTATGATCCTATTTGGTAGGACAAACATCATAATAAATATTTACACAGAACGGTATCAAAAGGAACAGTACAGGTAGTGTAGTGTAGGTGCTGATTATATGCAGTACACAGCACGGCAGTGGTGGCTCAGTGGTCTGGAAGGCTTAAGGTTCAAGTCCACCAGCTGCCAAGTTACCACTGAGGTGCTCTGAGCAAGGCACCGTCCCCACACACTGCTCCACTGTTCACTTTGGTGCTGGGTTAAAAGCAGAGGTCACATGTCATTGTGTGCTGTGTCACAATAACAAGTAGTTCACTTTCTTTCTTTTTTCTTACAAATCCATTCAAGTACTTTTTTTAATTACTATTGTCCGCTCGTTCTTCATTGAATTTTAGCGTTTGAGAATTTAAACAGTGTGTAAAAACATTTTTCAAGATTATTAATCTAGAGCAGGCATGCACAAACTGTTCCTCAAAGGGCCATGTGGCTGCAGGTTTTTGTTCCATATATATATATATATATATATATATATATATACACACACATTAATTGTCCTTTTGAGCCTAGTGTGTCCCATTTTGTGGAACAGGGAAGTGGGAAGGACCTGAATGCAGCACTCAGTCCAAACTTAAATTTATCCACTTACAGAAAACTGAGCGTGTGGGAATATCACAAGCAGCAGCAACAACATGGAGGAACACCACACAGGAGCAAAGAGCAGGAAAAAAAGTGAGTGTGGGAGAGAGTGAGGCTAACGAGCAGGGAACGACAGGACACAGGTGAGTGTGATGACACTGATTACCACAGAGAAACAGACAGCGCAGACATCTAGATATAAAATGAACATGTTTACCTGTTGCTGCTGCTTCTTATCGTTCTTGTCCGCTGGGAAGCCACTTCTGCTTGGTATGCTTTCTGCTGGATTAGCCACTGCTTTTGTTTACAGACACACCTTCTCTCCACATGTGCCAGAGCCCAGGCCTCAGCAGCAGGCCGCTAACAGTGTCGAGGGGGTTGGAGGTGCTGGAGATGAAGCAGATGGAGGAGATCTGCTGAGCAGAGAAGAAGAACCAGAGAGCCTGAGATGAAGGCAGGAGTCTGTGATACAAAACAGTAGAATTGATTTATTACATATGGTCTGTTTAGATTTATTTAACAAAATCCTTCCTCTTCCTCCTCTTTGATCTACAGTTTTTGCACCAACTGTAGACAAACTGTTGTGTTAACAAATCAAATCTTCTGTTCCAGGTGACTGGTAGTGAACTACAATTTGCACAGTCTCTAAATTAATTTGTTGATTGTTTCGTGCTTAACAGTTTTTACACCTCCTGTTAATAAAGCTTTATTCAAAAAAATCAAATCTTCTTCTTCGGTCGCTTTCAATTCATTGCCAGTGAATGTGTCCTGATTCTGATAGATGTCAAGGCTAAAGAGCGATTGACTTTACATTTAAAAAAAAACTTTAATAAACCTTATTTTAATACTGCAATTCCTTAAAACAACAACTGAACAAAATAACCTATGAGTGCAGCTTTTGGCCCTTCTGCATAGCTGCAACCCTCACTTTACAATCATCTAAAACAGTGGTTCTCCAACTTTATCTACTCTGTACCACCTGAGAAAAAATTGAGTACCACCATGATGACCAACATTAGAATATAGCAGCAGAGGCCTTCACTGTTAGCTTCCACCACAGGAGAGATGTTCAGGTTTAAATGTTGTATTAATTGTGCATGGTATGTTTCAGATTTATTCAATTGAAAATGTAAATGTGAAAATATGAATTTTCCCCACGTACTACTAGAGGGCGCTCCACAGTTCACCACAGTTTGAGAACCACTGATCTAAAACAATTAGGGATGTCTGTCATTAATTTTCTTAAAAAACAAGGAAGCAATAAAAGAAGCTAAGGTTGCCAAAGGAGTGACTAATCACCAAGCAAAAATCTCAGACATTAGAAGAAGTGGAAAAGTGGTTGAGTTATAAGCAGTTGGCCGGAGACAGTATTTTGTAAACAACAAATGGGGAATGCGAAGCAAACATTGCGCAACCACGACTCTTGTACTCTTTTTTTTGTCAGATCTAATTATTTTCATTGGTTTGGTGTATGAACCTGTACACAAAATACTGTTAAAACAGTTTCAGTCCAGGTATGGATGAATCAATTTTACATTGATTCCTGTGAGGAAAATGTTTCAGTTTTCATATTTTTCAGTTCACGGGTCTCGACACCATTTGGAAGAGGTTGAATTGTTATGTTGTGTTATGTAACGTTATTTAGGGCTTGCATTTCAACACGTTTGTGTTTGCCGTAAGACACATAATGTGGGCTGTACGTGCTAGGTGATTTTTTTAACTACGACCTGAGGCAGCACAGAAGATTTAATTATGAAATATTTGATTATAGTATCATAAATCATCATCCTCTTATTGTAGCGCTTATTGTGTTTTGTTGGTTACTAAGGTACTACTGTGCTAGTGACTTACATTTTGGGCTTTTGATGATCATATCTCACATGACAGGTTTTTTTGTTTTTTTTGTTGTTGTTTGTTTTAAACCACAGAGAAAAAGGTCAATAGGGACTTATAAATAGCCATATAAATAGGTAGAAGTTAAAGACCATATTTTCCATGCACCTGGGAAAGTCTGTGGTGTACTGACTAATGTCATCTTATCATTTCTGTCTTTCCACTGACACCACAGTCCATCAAACTGCCCATCTAAACAACCCAAGACGCATACAACTGTCCCTCCGTGTTGTCTTTACCTTTAATCTCACAGGTGGGGGCAGAAAACATGCACAGATAATAGAGACCTGTAGGAAAAATAAAATCCTGTGTATGACTGTTGTCATCCCACACACAGTTTCACTGATATCCTGTGTGACTGCCTGGGGCAAGCAGGTGCAGAAACTGTTTAACTTGAGATTGATTGTTCTTTTTATTCAACACAATCTTCAGTCATGTCACTGATGGATTAAAAAAAAAAGATTTCATTAGTTCACTTAGTTTTAAGTTAACTCAGAGTAGCCTGATTGGTGCACACAGTACTCCGAGTAACTCAAGTACCTGTCACTTGTGCAGTCACGTCTGTCATTTCAGAAGCACCAGCTAAAATATTTTTATATACAGTATTTTATATTTTATATGTTTTGTATAATAATAAGTAAAAAAAATATGTTTATCAGTACTTTTTTTATCAATTACTAGACATTTCAGACAATCCCCATGTAAATTCCAGGTGACCCCATATGGGGCTGTAACCCCAAGGTTGAAAAACACTAAATTAACTCCTGAGTTTAGAAACTAGTATGTACATTATTGCATAATATCTCTTTGCTGTTGCTGGCAGTACCTGCGGCTGTGTATCACGCAGTGTGGAAGTCATCATGTAATTTTCGGTGCGTGTAACCAGATTATATAAACATACCAAGCAGTGACTAAATCAAGTGGTGATAAGTGATTGTCAGAGCCACGATTTTGACAACACGGGAGACTCTTTCAGGGCAACTGCAAGTACACACGTGTGTACCGGGTTTTTTCTAATACGAAGACTAAAGAATACGTAAGACGCAAAGTACTGTACTTCAGTGATGAGAAAACTGCAGCGGTGACAAAAACGTTTTTTTTCAGTTGTTTGGTTTCTATCATGGACACCACATTACCTCACATTACTCATTAAGAAGTAGTAGTACAGTTGAAAACCAGCCTGTACTGGTCAGTTCGGAACAATATTTATATAAAGACTACGTGTTGTGTAAGGGTCATGAAGTACAATTTAATTTATGAATTGCAGAGTATTAAGGCCACATCAAAGATAAATAAATATCTCAAATTATGGGGAGAAAGTCTTAGTATATCAGACTAAATGTATATAATGCATAACCCTGAGGACAAATTTATCTAAAATATATTTGAGGTTTAAAACTAATCAATAAATAAAATTATACTTTATAACACTTAAACATATTGTTATAAATACAGGAGGGTTCCAAACCATACCTGGGTTAGGAGATTAGTCATTATTCATTCATTTTCACTATTCAGATTATTCAAAGCATTTTCTGAACCCTTATTTTTTTTGCAGAAAATGGGCAATAAAAGTAAGAAATAAATCCTTTGACAGAAGCAGTTAAGGTATTGTAGTACTGTATATACAACAACATTTGAAGGTTGATCAAGGTTTCAGGTTTACTCTTTTTTTTACATTTTTCCAGTATTCCATGACGAACTAAATCGACACTGGTTATGAATCAGAGTCAAGTGGCATTTTCGAAGTTACGATGCGTTGCATGAGATTCGGAGGGACTAACCAAACGTGCAAAAAAAACAGCTCCTGAATTACGGAAAAAGCTTGTTGTTTTTTAAACCTAAAAATCTGCGACCTACATTTCCTGTAAACTCATACTTTCCATTTTCATCACACTGCATGGAGAAGATGGGCGCATTTCTTGGACAATACACCCACACTTTTTTTAGTGCTGCGTTCCTAAATGTGCCTGTGTGACGGCTGGAGAGTGGTGTGAAGAGCAGCTTTGTACTGGTTGTTGAGTCATTGTGAACCTAACCATGAATCAGAGATGGGGAGAGAGAAACCAGCAAACCTAGATTAAGAATTCTTTCTGTTAAACTGCATTCTTAGTTGTCATGTACTAAACTAACACGAACCCAACAAAAGAAAAACTACCGGGGACTGAGGAAGAGAAGAAGAGGGAGGAAAAAGAGACCTAGATAAACATATTGATGGAAAATGATGAAATGAAAATGTTGTTTTGTGGCGAGGACATCGGCCATTAAGAGACAATAAGAGAGAGAGAGAGAGAGACTTCCCACAGGGGAGTCCCCAAACTTATTGGTAGCGGGTCTTATTCATCCCACATCTTTATGTCTATGGCTTTATATCTTGCATCAAAGCTGTTTGGCTTTATTTGTGTTGTGTGCTGCCGTCCCTACACAGACTCATATCTCGTCAAGTATCCGAGGGAATTCCCTTTACTGTTATTTTTGATGAACTGTATGATAGAAGCGCCAATGACATTCAGGTCCACAAACAAGTTGTCGGCCATCATCAGCAACTCATTTAGGCTTAATAGATGCACTATTTCCAGGAACCTGTATGATGACTAAAATAAATCAGGCCCACCAGAGCTGTTATCTATACACCATGTAAGGGGAAAGTCCCTGCAGCCACAGGATGGCAACCCGCTGCCTGTTAGGGAAACTGTATCTTTGAAAAAAGAGAAAGAAAATAAATTAACAACTAACCTGTTCTCTTAGTCTGATGATCAGGGATGGCCCCCATTGGTCATTGATCGGGCCATGGGTGGTAATGTAGTGGGGCAGGGTACCTTTACTGTGTGCAAAGTGACCATTGGCACTGTGGCAGTTTTACACAGACAAAAAGAAGGATGAAGAATTAAAATTAATGAAACAGAAAAATAATTTTCATCCTTAAATCTGGATTTACAATGTCCATTACCCTGGATGGTTAACTCTAATTTATAAAACTCATCCACCTTTACTGCCTCTACTCTTCGCATCTCGCCTCACGCTCGTTTACACACACGTACTTCATTTGGCTCCTGCTGACCTTCATTCGACTTCGCTCCATATCTAATCTGTCAACCCGTCCATCAACATAGCAAACAAAAATGGCTCACGACATATACTTTATGAGCATTTATGATAGATAGATAGATAGATAGATAGATAGATAGATAGATAGATAGATAGATAGATAGATCCGTTCCCGCCCTTTAAAAAACTACCTCATTAGTGCTAATAACAATGGAAAACACGTTTTAATTGCTAAAGAGACATAAACACAATATATATATATATAATATATAAGAATTCCAAATAAAATGCGGTTTTAATTATTAGTTCTTACCTTCGAGACAGACGATACAGTAGCGGCTATTCAGTATGGCTGCATGTGCTGCGGAGGAGGAGGGGGGGAAGGAAGGGAAGAGAGTTAGCCCGTACGTAGATACTTTATTCCGTAGCGTAATATTAAAAAATAAAAAGTATTAAAAGGCCTGGCATCATTGATAGAAAATGTAAATATATTTGCAGCTTCTTAATTATACAAGCGACACCTGTTCTACTGCTGAAGAGGTTATTCTGGCAAAACTGTAATTCTACCTCCCTCTAGCGTTGTGGTCATAAATTGCGTGTTTAATTGCCTAATCCACAACCCATGTCCAACCAGCACATCCTCATCAAATCGGATGTGCGATTAAATTATTGCTCTATGTGTTGTTGTTTTTACTGTATAAACTAAATATAATACTGACTGCATATACATTTGTCACTGCTTTATGTGAATTTTCCTCAATTACACGAGCAGCGCTGCTCTGTGGAGGCAGCTTTGTTGGAGCACAACGATTTTACATCGCTCACAAAAGAGAAACTAGTGGGTTCACTTTAAATAATAATATAAAAGCATTGTGCTTTACTAAAAACTGCTACGGAAATTAACGGCATCTACATTCTGTATTGGAAACGGAGAGGTGAGTGGTATGCACCTTGCAACCGCTAGATGCCACTAAGTCGCTACGTTTAGCCGGTGGAAACTAGTTCACACACGGTTGCCAAGTTTACGTTTTACAAGCTTTTACAAGTAGGGTTTTCTGTACATTTGCAGGCGAATAATAATATTCGCCTTTGTTTTGTACACGATTGTTAAAAAAGGTGTAATTAAGATCATTTTTATTTCTATTATTCTATTTTTGCACTTAACATAGATCTTCCCTTTTCCCTGACCCTAACCACCCTTCCTTCTGACAAACAAAAACTTCTACCTCAAAATAGCCTCTTGCCAAGTGGGTGTTAGAAGAAAGTTCCGACCAGGACAAGTGGTCCTGTTCTGATGGAGATATAGCTAAACCTATACATCCCCAAACAATGTTGTTAGCATCCAGGGGCTAACAACATTCTGGCCATACAGGAGCTGCACTCTCACCATTGAATCTTGAGGGGGCAGTGTGTGTATCAACAACTGCTGGAGCAGAAATGCTGAGCTCATTTTAACTGCTCCTTCGGCAGATTTTGATTGAGATTTTGACTGTAATACACATAGAGTCACTCAGAACAGTCAAATCCAACCTGAACCAGACTATAGGGTTTACAAAACCTGCCCAGCATGAAACTGCAGCATAAAAAGCCACAGCGCAGCTTGGTGAGCGGCAGCTTTTAACACCCACATCCTTGCATGTCTGCTGAGCTGACTGGACCCCAGGGGGCCTCAACATCTGGGATGCTCACCCTGGGAACATCTCCCAGGGCGGAGTCCTCTGCTGTTTAATCCCATGACCCACAACTGCTGCACTCGGTGGACCACATTGTGAAAAGCATTCTTAAGACACAGGAGTTGTGGGCCTCGACCATGTTGACAAAGACCAGTTGGTAAATTAACTTGGCTACAACTACAACCACCAGAATCTTAAAAATTGAGAAAGCAAAGATACTCACCGTTGACTTCAGGAAGAACCAGCACAGTCAAACCAACAGGTAGGACGGGCTCCAGATAACATTCAATCCTTCCTGCCATGTCTGACCAGAGAGAGAGAGAATATTATCAGAGATCTCACTATCCACAATAGCTTTCTCCCATCGGTATCAGACTGTATATTCATATGTATTTATCTCTGTTAAACTACTTATACTGTGACACATTTGTTGCACTATTTTAGGTTGTTGCAACAGTAATGTGCACGGCTTGATGTGGTATGCATGGCAATAGAGCTTCATTCTATTCTAAAAGTAAAATAAAGTGTGCCTACTCCCAGCGTGCAGAAATAACCCTGTCTTTTTTCTCAGACAAACACGTTGGACTACAGGGTGTGAAAGAGGGGGTATGAAGAGCAGGAAGTGACAGTGATCATTTCACCAAATCGTCTCAATCCGTGGTTACAACACCAACACACTTAAAACACTGCATGGATACAGGTAAACAGGTGTAGAAGTAATTTTGTTTTAGAAAAAAAAAAGGTGTTTTAAAATGAACATTTTAAAATGAATTAAGTTGAATGAAAAAAAAGTACTTTTTGGGATTCAGTGTGGTTGAGCAAAGTGGAATCACAGATGAAGGAATACGATTTGCTTACGGACTTAAACAACATATTTGTCATGATTCTGTTTATTTTGCTAATCAACAGAATTACTCAGAACCTGGCCAAATCAAACACTTTGTGTCTACTCTTGTTTCCACTGATCATCAACCACTGAGAACATGTGGGTAATTTGCGGTTTGTGTGAATTGAAACACAACTTCGTCTTCTAACTCAGACATTTGGCTAGCTTAACTCGAATCATCCATTAAAACATCAAACACCTTCGATGACTTGATGCCAACCTGGTTGTGAGGTGGTTGTGATTTTGGAACCGTGTTCAAAGATATTTTGTGAGCAGAAAAGAAAGTGAAACATTCTGTTAGAAAAGACTCACAATGCGACACAAGCCCCTGCTATTATTTTCACAGGAAGGAAACGCGCATCAAAGCTGTTACCATTCGACCCCCGTTTGTGCGTAGCCTTTGCATCTTCGTGCACTTCAGTGTCTCGTGTGGTATTGTGTGTGCAGAAAAAGATCAGTGCAACGATCGGATGAGGAGTAGATATGAGAAGTTCTGTTGCAATTTTTAACAGCCTATAAGATTCAACTGAAGCTAAAAAATGTCAAAAAACAAAAAAAACAAAAAAAACCCAACACATTTTATGTATGTTTTGGTTTAAGATGCATTTTACCGATAAACTGAATATATTTTATATTTAGCTCATGCTATGTTTTCACTGAGAAAATAACTAAAATGACAATTTTATTCATTTCACAAAAGGATATATTTAGATCATATTTAAACATCAGAAACGTCAGACCTACACCAGATAAATATTTTGAAAATGCTACTCAAAAATTAGCTATTTAGTGTTAACTGACCATCGACATAAAAGGCAGGGGTGTCAAACTCATTTTCACCGGGGGGCCACATCATCAATACAGGGCCGGTTGTAACTGTAAGACTGTATAGATGTAACTACTCCATAATGTATTCATAATTCATCATGTTTTTGCAATTGATTATTATTTATTAAGGTTACAAATATTGTTCATTGCTGTGTGATAAAAAAAAAAAGAAACTCTTCTGCATGGAGCTCCTGTCGGCCGTAAAACATGACTTGGTGGGCCACATTTGGCCCCCGGGTCTTGAGTTTGACATGTGATGTAGGAAAACAAAAACACATGTCTATATACACGACTGCATCAATTAAAAAAAACAATTTCACAGCCCTCCTTTGTGTCACATGTATAACATTCAATATTGATCAAAGAAAGGTGAGTGCGTTTCATTGCGGTTCTGAGTGTAAAGACTAGCGACCACAACACACGCCGACTTCATATCTTGTAAAGACCAAAGAAGTTGGCATAATTTTCGTGACTTAAATAAGCGGGCTGCGAAACATTTACATACACCCGGTCGTATTTCTGCAGCTGCACAGATGAGGCGAGGTAACTATTGGACGTCCAGGAGTGCGGCACCTGACGAGGGCACGGCACAGTTCTGTGGGCGTCCATCAGAGTCAGAGGGATGGAGTGATCTCTTCTCCTCACAAATATCGAGTGAGTGAAGGAGGACGTTGAAGAGCAGCTCTTGAAGATAAGCTCCACTCGGGAGTAAATGTGATAAATCCCGCTTTCATTGACCTGCAGGCCTCCATCTTGGAGGCGGTAGGTTACATCTCCTGATGTGAACGCCTGACCGACTTTGGACTCCCATCTCAGAGTCTCATGAAACACTCTTTTTTCAATTCGCCCTGGAACAGATATAATGAACGTACAATTTTTTGTAAAAAGTAGAGTAAAGCAAAAGTCACATAAATAAATATATATTTATATACATTACCTATCACATGAGCTGCTGATCTTGTTCTGTCCTCTTCATGCAACGTAGGTTCATAAACACCTAAAAGCATGTTTCACTTTAGAATCAAGTCCCACTTTGAATTTGGCTTTGTTATGACATACTTTCTACGGGGAGACGTTATACCCACCAACTTGTTTCTGAGGTGCCTCGGGTTGACCCTGCGAACGAAATGAAAGAAATCTCAATGGCATGTTACACGAAACCCCTCCCCCACAGTGCTTTCCTTCCGCCCTGTGACTCAGAGAGGACTTCCTGTCTCGCTGGACCTGTCACCACAGAGGTGAAATTGTGTCGAATTGCAAGTTTTTTAAATGTCAAGACAGAGATGAGGTGCGCTGACTTCATTAATTATTAAACTTCTCACAACTCCCAGACAACTTTCCAACCATGTTTCCGTACTCCTACCTCTGTCACCATGGGTTTTGCAAAGGTGGGAGACATCGAAATGTTTCAACAACTTCTACTTTCCATCTTTTTTTTAAATCACCCAGCACACAAGTGTCCATTTGTCCTTCATGACATTTCTTAACCAGGCTCTCTTCTCCATTCAATAAAATATCATCATCATCATCATCATCATATAAAATAGCTGCACTCACCTCTCTCATTCCTCCAAGTTCTATTTGCATGTTGTGAAGTTGATAGGCTCCAATGCCCAGTGCTGCAAACACAAGCAGGAACAGCATCAGCACAATCATGGCCAGGCAGCAGTTCACTCCCATGAAGCCTTGACTCTTCTGTTGCCTCCTGACCCTCTCCTGGGCGGGCACGGATGACCAGCAGGGAATAAGACCCGGAGGCTGGTCAGAGTGCTGTAAACGTTCGCCTCGGTCCACGAGGAACACCTCAGGGAAGGGGTAGCTCTGGTAACTCTGGTTCATGTTGCAGGTGCGACAAAGGATCACACAGTCTGCGTGTGTGTGTGTTCATCTATTGCCTGTAGATGAAAGAGGAGGTTCCTTAGGTCTGAGCGCAGCTGTCAAAGGGAGTCCGAGCTACAGCTGTCGAGTCATATACCACTCCCTCCCACACACACACACACGTAGTCATGATAAGAGCAGGTCACATGTTATAATGTTCCAATGTTATATGTTCCAAATACAACACCTTAACCAATGTGGGTTTTTATTTAATCTATTCAAATACAGGCCTGGTGCAGTCTCTAGAAGCAGTGGGTTTGTTTATGAAAACATTGTATTTATCTTTTTATTTACATTTTCTTGGTTAATTCATATAAATATAAATTAAAACTCTGCATGTCGTTCCTCGGCTGCTGTCGGACTCATTTACTTTCCAACTGTAGTATGTGCAAATTTTTTTTTTTTTTTTTAAGAATTGTAAATCCTGACGTACACAAGTTAAAAACATAAAATGATTTCTATCACTACAGCACCATGCCATAACTTCTTCTGTACTCAGCACTATACTTTGCTGCACAAATATATAATATATATATATAAAATA
>NC_024308.1:18491166-18519993 GCF_000523025.1 Cynoglossus semilaevis | reverse complement strand
CCGTGAGGCGAATAAAGGACTGAAAAGACATTTTCCAACTTCTTTGGAAATGATGTGTAATACAAAACTTGAGGTGGTGTCATACCTCAGCAACTGGGTTTCTGTTGCACCAACGACTTATCTGGGTTTGCACTAAGACGGTAGTTAATCAAAGTCATCTGACCAATACTTCCTTTGTCACAGTGCCGTGGTGGTAGAAAAATTCTTCAGTGTGAAAAAGCTTTTCTAGGCAAATAAATAGTAGGCTTTTGAAGCTTTCATGAAAGTATGTTCATGTTTCTGCAGTTTCCATGCAGTGACATGCAGTCCTTGATGCCGGAACAATTTCACCTTCTAACAAATCTTTTTACAGCTCAAGAAACTACTACTACTACTGCAGTAGTATGCGGAAATGTAGTAAAACAAGTTCAACAAAGTCTTATCTTATCTTAGTCGTAATAACATACAAACAAGCATAACTCAGCCACAGCTGTGACATCACGTACCTCCAAAAGCATCAATAATAACACATTACAATTATACTACTAAATACTACTAAAAAGACTAAATGCTGTTTTACTCACCAAGACGTCTGACAAAATCCATCCTTTTTGAGCGCGCTAGCAGTTTCCTCAAATCAGGGCTGTCCGTTCTCTGACCATCCGATCAAATCACTCAAGTTGCCGACGTAAATTTTGGTCAGCTGGAAGGCCTTGTCGTGGCTAACTCAAAATCTGATTTCTTTCAACCTGGCAACACCTGAGGATGAAATATGATTGGATAAAAAAAACTTGAGTATACGTGACTGGAGGCAGCGCCACCAAGAGCACAGCTGAATTTAATAGAAATTTGATAACAACATCACACATGACAACAATAATTATTCACTAATCTAAGTGACCTACTAACCTACTAATCTCTCTTAAGGAATTCTCTATTCTTTGATGGTGCGCTGCTATTCATGTTTGTATTGTATCTTTACTCTCATGTTATTCCTGTGTGTCTGTCTGTCTATCTATCATGAAACTCAAATGATGCAGAGCTGTCTCTGAAACCTAAATGTAGTCATTTCTCAAAGAGAAGATAAAGCGCCTATAAATGACAAAGACAGGAGGGAAATTAACAACACTACAACTAACAACAGTTGAAAAAAGTACAATGGCCCAATAAACAAAGGTTGGTAGGACTCCATACTCACAGTTGTCTGTGAGTGGGCTGTCCAAAGAGTTTAGTTGTAAGCAGCCGGACTTCTTCTTGGAGCATGAAAGACGTTTCGCACCTCAACCGAGGAACTTCTCTACAGGACGTATGAACATCATTGGCATTTGTTTACAGCCCATACAGTGTTGCAGGTCCCATTAAGGTTATATCAGATGTGTACTGTACATCTAGGTTGTGGCGCTTGCTCTAAGAGCCTCCGGTGGCCAGCTGTTCCACTCTGAACTTTGTTCTTGCAAAGGTGAACCTCATCAGTATCAAACTAGGTGGTACAGTGACAGGTAAGAAGTGCAGTTCTTTAGTGCATTTGTAAATGTTAATAAATACTTCCTTCGGATTATTTGCCAAGTTACAACCGACGTTTTAATTAAATGCATTTCACGTGGGTGAGTTTATAGCACTTTCAGCTGAAGTCAGTGTGCCTGTACAGGAAAGATGTTTCTGCCACATCATAAGCTGGTAGCAACAGCAGAGAGACATAACTCTACAGAGATGAGAATTAACCCCAACCCATACCCCAGACATGAGCTTACAGGAAAGCTCATCATTCACACACACACACCACTTTCCACCCCACAGTTGGGAGTTTGTACCACTGTGGTCTTATTGACATCCCTGGTGTCTCTCTAAAAATATAAAGCTGTGGGGCTGAATGATCACTGCGGTTAAAACCAAACCTGGGGAAAACATTTTCAGAAAATATTTTTTATTTTTTTTATTCCACTCCATCCATTCTACTACTGCTTTTTTTGTAAATGTTTGAAGGTCATGTTAATTCGCCATAAGTTTTGGTTTCTATTTTGGCAACTCAAAAAGAAGTTGTCAGGTAAAAGCGATGTCCGACTTGTTCTGCAGGTCAAGGAAGGAAAATCCACAATGCAGTTCGAAACAAATGTAGAGGGGTAATTACGTCAGACCTAACCATAAAGTTCACAGTGTCTGCTTTCTAGAAGCGCATTTGTCTGTTTCCCAGAACTGTCATGCTGAAAGCGGTCCTTGCAGCAGTAGCAGCAGTAGCAGCACCACAGAGTGGGTTAGGTGGGAGGCTGGTGTTTGGGGTCTAACCAGATAACGCTTAGAGATGCTGCTCCAGTTAATCAACTGACAAGGAGACTCAAATGAATCACTGAATCAGCAGATATCTCCACCAACTACTCACTTTTTCACACACCCTGCTTCTCTTCTGATGCAGCTGTGGTCATAATGACAACTGGGTTTTTACACAGCTGGAGTTTAGAACCTGGGTTTAATTTGAAAACGAAACTCGCGCATTTGAAATGTAAATCGCCATGTTGATAATTGCAGGAACTTGCAATTTGATTTTAAAATTAGAAGAAAAAAAAGTGCTGAAATACATTTTCCTATTGATGCACTCAATAACGTAATAAATATTTATTTTACTATGGCTGCTCGCACTGCAGCTGTTTCAAACTGCGGCAAGAACAAGACACAGGGGTTTTGAACAAATGACTAACCAGCATTGAAAAATAAAAGATTTAATCTTTAAAAAATATTAGCCCTCATGTATCCTCCTCATCAGAAGAGGAGTAACAATCCAAACCCAGGACGTGACCAGTCCTCCCCCTGGTTGGGCTACTGTTCAAAGATCTCTCAGTAGTCCTCTCTGTTGCTTCACAGCCCGAACTACACGTGGGAATGGCACGTTTATGTCCAGATTCCAAACTCAACACAGTCCTGCCACTCTTTTGTGTACGGCTGTTGCCTGATGAACAACGGTGATCCACAAGAGAATTTGTGAGATTTGGCAGACTCGTCTGCAGCATCCGGGCCAGACTCTGTTCTTGACAGGAGCCGACCTGATGTGACAGATGTCTGACCCCTGCAGTGGCTATTGCCAGGCGCGTTTTGTCAAAGGAGAGTGGCTGGTCTTGATCCGGACATTCTGATTCTGGACACTGTGACGTAAGGTTACTGTGGACGAGACGTGGAGGTGTTGTAGGAGTGTCAGAGCTCTCACTGTGATTGTCCTGTGACTTAGAGTGCCGTGGATCTTTCGCTGAAACATTGGTGACAGAATAGGTAGAAATGGGTCAGTGGGCATGTTTGATGGACCAATAAAGTTGACGGGTCCTTAGTTTACAACATCCTCGACGGCGTTTCGTGGTAACATCACCATTTCCCATAAATGTTAGACTTGCTCCATCATTCCGACGTACGGCGTTAAAACTCGCAACTTGTTTGCACACAAACTAGTTAGAGATTTGTTTACAAAACAGCTGTCTAATGAGGAGAAGAAGTTAAAACTGGCTGTGGTGTCTTTCTGAAACAAAACAGCTGTCTAATGATGAGAAGAAGTTAAAACTGGCTGTGGTGTCCTCACTTGACCTTGGTTTGTACTCACACCTACACACGGCACAGTTCCCACAGAGCTCTACATGTACTGAATAACACTATGTTCTATCTATTTAACTCCAACTCCAAAAGAATATTAGTGCTGGTACTTGGTATCGACCAGTAGCCATATAAATACTTTTACTCATACTTGCTTATATAAATAGTTATCAGAAGAACCGTATATGTGTGTCTATTTAATTTTTTTAACCCTTAAAATAAGTGAGAGGTAAACCAAAAGCGTTGGCACACTAACCTGGTTTCTCAGAGCCCACGGTCTCTGTTCTTCTTTTGCTGTACGGTCGTGCAGTCCACGGCTTGTGCTTACAAGAAGGGTCAAAAACCCGTAGTTTGGTGATGAATTTTTTGTACTCCTTCTCCAGAGCCTCAATGTTCTGCTGAAATTCAGCTATTTTTCTCTCTGGATAATGAGACAGCTGGGACTGCTGGGGTGAAAAGACAGACAGAAGAGTATTCAACGACCTGCAATATTTGTTCATTTTTATTACAGTATTACTTAGTATCTCATCGCAATTTAGCAAAAATAAACTAAAACACATTATAAAATAATTATACATACGAAAGGTTTGGCTTTAAAAAGCCCATTGCTGGTAGCTTTGTTTACCTAGACGAGATCGAACACAGCATACTATTGGCTAATACAATGTGTACTATATAATAAATAATAATAAATATATAATAATTAACCAATTAACTTAAGTGGCAACGTTAACATAAACATGGTAAATATGTAAATATACTCAAGAAACTATTTTGGCTTAACAATTCACTTACTTGTAAATAGTACTCTATGTCATTTTTGATGCTGGGGATCCACTTTTTAACTGAAGCGGCTGAAGTGAGAGTAGACTGCGGACAGAAAGGGATGGATAAGAGTGTGTTATGTATATTACTCATAGTAGTGGACAGTTCAAAAGCCATTACTATTTTTCCATCACTTTACCAACTTGGGTCTCTGCTCCTGCACGTCTCTGATGCGTCCCTCTGTACAAAAACATTGACGTGTGATATTATCGGGAGCACTACCGTCAACAACCGGTTCCTTCATGGGTTAACCTTTTGCTAAATTTGCGTCATTCTGTCGGTAAACGGTGTCTTACCTTCCCTCTCTTTCTGAAGCCACAGCCTGTTCAGTCTACCTTGCTGCTTCTCTTCATTTCTTGCCATTCTGTCTTCCCGACCTATGACGAGCTAGCCCACAGCTAACACAGCATATTGACACAAACAAAGTCACAAACAACGGCGCGCTTAGATGAAATATCGCGAGAGGTTAACAGGTACACGTGAACAGGTATAAACAAATCATAAGACAAAAAGAAATTCCAAAAAGATCAAATTGAATCCACAATATTTTTTGCATTAGTTGTACAAGTTGTAAATTAAGTAAATCAAGAAATATATCACATTTAAAGAATTTGATCTTGGTTTTTGACTGGAAATGTAAAAGGATCGAAAACAATTTAATAAACCGTTTAAAAAAATAAACAGCCTAAGGACCATGAATGATGATGAAAGTTCAGAAATATATCTATATAGATTAACCTAACTAATTTGTAAGTTATTTTTTCTGTTTTTTAATAATTCACTTTCTAGTTTGTTGATAATTAATGAATAACACACATTTTGCAGGTAAGTCAAATACGCAACTATTGATATCTCATTATTGTGTTTTGAAATAAATAAATGATTTGATCACGATCAAGAGTTTATTTTTTTAAGCATTAGCTAAAAATAAAGACCACTGATTGCTATTAGAGCACGGCAGATAAAGTTTAACAAAGTGTATCAGTGTTTCCATTAGTGTTTTGTTTTTTTCCATGAAGAACTAACCAAAACCACAAGACTCGAGATGAAGATGGTGTGACTGTTCTTTAGAAACTGTTTTTTTTTTCTGAATCTGAAACTTTAGTAGGACTTCAGCCCCCTAACAACCCCACTTTTCCATTTCATGGTATTAATCATCTTTTTATTAGAATTGCCACATTATTATTGATTACTATTATCAAGAAATCCGTTGGATAGAAACATAAAAAAGAGAAAAGATAGCTACTTGCTTTTTTTTCCAAACTGACTGTACACAATTAGAATATCTTGTTGCTCCTCTATACTTTTTTTCTACAGCTAACAAAAGTCCTCTCTGTATATTAGAGCTTGTCCAAGAACTAATGCCACCACATGGTCAAAGGCTGCATTGCAACAGAGCTTGTCGTGAAAAACATATATATATATAAATAAGCAACTGGACTTGTTGGAGCTTGAAAAACGTTTCATTCCTTAACTGAGGAACTTTCTCAGTTTCTGGTTGGTGTAAGAGGGAACCCTACACTTCTCTAGACCACTCCCTTGACAAACTTGACAAATGACACATCAAGGTGTGAGGAATTGTTTGATCACCGCCTTAGAGACAAGTGACTGCTTCTGATGGTATGAACTCTCTTCATTGTTAAATTTTAATGTGGATTTAACTTCTACGATGGATTGATTTTTTTTTTAGTCGACACTTGAAATTGTCAGAAGGTTTGAGGAGGAAAGTGACAATGCAAAAAAAATGTATCGACCATCTTTATTTACCGACAGAGGTCTCCAATAGCAGGGCTAGAATTCACACATTTCTAAAGCACTTCAGTTGTTCAACACAATGCACGACTGTATTTCTTTCAGAGCAATTATGCAGTGGTGTGAAAATAAAGAGTCTGTTGAAGAAAGAAAAAAAAAACACGAGGCCAAGTTACATCTGTAGGACAGATGGGTGGAGTGTGTAAACAGAGGGGATGTGAGGAAGGCCAATCTTAACTGCAAAAAGACACTTCCTCTGTTACTCCGAAGTACAGACAGACTCACATGGTGCGTAAATCAGAGATGAGTTGTTGGAGAGACGTCAGATTGTGATGAGCACCTCAAAAAAACACTTAAACACGCGAAAGAAATCAGCTGCAAATAAACCCAGTTGCCGGAGGATAAATGTGTATACAGAGCAACCGTTGATGTGTTTCTCCAAGATGACCTAATATTTATCCTTAAAAATGCTCAAGTAAAAAAGAAACCTACACAGATTTATGAGCCTTATCAGTAAATTTAAATGCAGACAGCTATCGCCTTAACATAATTTCATTTCTATGCACCATGTGAGATAGTTTCTTGAAGAATTTATGAAAATAGTTAAGATCTACGGGCCAGAGTTCATAGAAGAATAGACCTCCTGTATAAAATATAAAACAATACCCCAGTGCTTAGGAAAAAAACAAAATCCTTAAATCTCATCAATGACTGAAGCTGTGACTTCAGAAAATACCTAGTAAGAGCTAAGGAGCTTGGGTTGGGTCTCTGCAGGCTGTATTAAAGCGAGCAAGCAATGGCACACACCAAGCCACAGGATGCTTTACACTTCAAAATGCATATTTTCAAGCGGCAATTACAAAAATTCATCAATGGACAATGCATAACCTCTGAAAAAAATACTGTATGAAAACATCCCTGCTACTTTGTTTACAAGTATAAAACCTCTACCAATAAGTTGCTCCAGAATAGCAAGAAGTCCTTTTTGTTTTTTATTAATTTTTCTTTTTTATCATTGTTTTGTTTTATTTGTTAAAACTCAGTCCTCACATTGAGTGCCATAGTAAATGACAGTCTTCTCCATCATTTGACTTTGCTGAAGGATCCAGGAACATGCAGGCCTCGTAGTGGAGGTGCTCAGGAGGCTCCTGTTGGCCTGAGAACAGCAGCTGGGCCTTAGGACAGGGCTGGAAAAGCCTCTGGGTCGTCCACATTGGGTACAGACACTGATGACTGCGTGGACGAAAGCAGACGAGTTGTGTTAAAATCGTAGCATAGCAGAGTGACAGTGCAGTTAAGACGTTTCATTTCTAGTCAGATGCAAAACCTCCACAGAAGCAACGTTTACCTTGTCAGTCCTTCCGGTACGAACCGGCCTAGTGGGCTCACCGCGACCGCGTCCACGACCTCCGCGTGGTCCTCCACGTCCACGGCCTGGACGGCCCAAATCTCCAAAGTTAATTTCCAGCTGAGATGTAATGTCATTGGCGGGCTTACGGAAGTGGTGCTCGTCATCTCCCTGAGACACGAAACAAGGACATAATTGGTACAGCTGCATTTTCTATTATCATTTGATGATAGTGTGTTTGTACAAGGTTTAATTTGACTTCTGACACTACAACAGCATTGGATTTACCTTTGGCTCATCAACCTCTGGGTCAATTATTTCATCTTTCTTGGCCTGTAACAAAAAATGTAAAACATTAAAACCACAAATGGGGATAAATATCCTGTCCGTTAAAACACAAATCATCGATGACACAAACACAGAGGAATCAATTATTGTACTTCAACATTTTTAATATCATTACTGACGCAGAATATTTTTGAAAAACCACCATGTTATCTGCACAGAAGAAGTAATCAAAAGATCCCACAAGCCAATAAATGACTAATGGATGTATAAGACTCTCTGGCTCACCTCAGCTTTGGACTTGTGCAGCACAAATCCTTTGTTCCAATCAGCTCCCTCGTTTGCTTTTCGGATATTGAACTCCACCTTTGCTCTTTCCTTGCCCTGCATGGCCTTCCACTCATCCAGAGTCATCTCCTTGGGAGCTTCATCCTTGACCTCCTCAGCCTCATTCTCCCTTCAACACAGTCGCATACATTCATGCCTTTTAATTCAACACACTCGCACAGTTTTCACTTTAGATTGGTGGTGGTCTGCTTAAGTCTAGACATAAAGAACACAATCACTAACTTAAGTCAATTGGACAAAGGATCAGTGGCAAGATGCTTTGGCTAACACCCAACTTTAAGATTTACCCCCAACAGAGGTAACCATTGTGAGTCAATTTGTAAATGATATATTGTTGGACATCAACCTTTAAAATTGATAGAAATATGTGGCACTGATGTTATTTGTTTGTGGTCCATGTGGACTACTGATTTCAAACTCCTGTTTAAAGCAAACCACATCTACGGTTTATTTACAGCAACTGACAGATCCAGAATATGGAGACGGGCAGAAACCCAGAACCCATTTAAATGTATTTACAACTGACATTGTATAAGCTAATTTTATCTTGAATTACTAAAATATTAACTATGTAAAAATGTTTGTTTGGGACAGCCAAACAAGATGACTGCCTTTGTCAACCTTTACTCAATAGCAAAAAAGATTTAGAATTAACTTTTTTTTCTTAGTACTTTCTACTTTATATTTTTGTAGAGGGGTGTTTTTCTACTTCAAAAAGTCAAAAGAACTTACTTGTTCTCAGAGTCAGCAGCAGGATGCTCCTCTCCTTCAGGATTCTCCTCAGTGAGGTTAGATTGGTCAAGTTCACTGGTAATGAAATGAACAGTCTAACGTCAGCATTGTCCATACAACATGATTTGTATGACGTTTAAACAAAGGTGTTGATCTGCAGCGGTAAATTACATTTATAGAATTAGGGTTTTTTCTTTTTGTCACTTCTGTCATTTCAAACTTTGCCATTCACATACAACACCAAAGCAATAAAAACAAGACCTCACAATTAATGTAATTTTGTACTTAAGAGAACTTACTTAAGCTCATCCTTCACGGTTCCCCAGTTGTGAGATCCACTTCCACCACGCTTGTCCTCTCCCTTTAGACTACTGAAACAACATTTGCTTTAGCCAGAATAAATATTCTTCACTCGTGTAATAAAACCTGTGCAGTATCATAGGCTCACAGCAACAGGTCTAAGTATTGAAAAGGAACATACGATCGGTCACTGCCACTGTGTCTGTCGAATTCACGCTTTCCTCGGGAATCAAAGCCATCCCCGCGGCCGATGCCTCGCCCTCTGCCACCGCGGCCACCTCTGCCGCCTCCACGTCCTCTCATTGGTCGGTCACCAGTCATCGGTCTGGGAGGAAAAAATGGAAAATAGTCAGTAATCCCGATCATGGCTTTTACATCTTTGTTTAAATAATTAAACACTTCAAAAGACACTCATTTCATTATAAACTTGGTTAATGCTTTGTCGTGTCATGATAATGTGATTCTAAAAAAAATATTATTAGCAGATTTATCCAGCAAATATGGTGATTATAATATAATATTGTTAGAAATATTAACTCACTTTTCTACAGAGAATTCTCCACCCTCTGGTTTCTCTCCAGCTTCACCAGCAGGCCTCTCAAAGCGACGAGGGGGCCGCCTGTCCACAGGCCGTCTGTCTGTGGGGGGCCGCCCTTCTCCCTGGCCAGCCTGGGGTCTAGTGCCTTCACCCTCTGGCTTGCGGCCTACTCTTCTCATACCAGTGCCTAGGAAAGATCACAAAGGTTTGTTAGAGTCACACTTCTTAATCAATAAAAGGAAAAAAATGCATGCAATTGAATAAGGTAACATTGGATCATTTATTAAATATTGGACAACTTTGTCAAATATTTCCAATAAAAACAAGGAATAATAGTTTATTTTGTCAAATCAGCTCTACAAACACCAGCCCTATTTAAATCTTGCCTGTTTTTACAATAATTAAGTGAATTTAGTCAATGTGATTTACAAAGAAAACGATGTTTAAACATGAATGTTCATTATGATAGCTGTTCAAATATTTGTACTGGTCCAGTAACTCTGAATGAAACTGCCATGTCTGTAGCCCCATGGCAAATGACAGACTGTGACTGACCAAGTCCCACCCCTAGATCACTATCGACCAAAATAGACATACTCCAGGACCAAGCAACAGCTGGGTGCACCATAGTCAGGACACCTGTCTCATCTTCTCTCAAGCAAACTGATTAACTACTTGGCATGTTATCAGGACGATAATGGCCAATCATGACTCGGAGATAACTTTATAAACATCCCTCACCAAAACATGACACATACTACTACAGACGGAGTGGAGTACAGTGTTTTATTTTCATTTTCACAGCAAAACATCGATTGGCTAAATTTTATTAGAAACACTAGCAACAACACTGTTAGAAAATGTTATACTGACGGACCTCAATCGTGTGGAGTTTAGATACAAAACGTGCGCACTCACAACACCTGTGGATAATGTTTGTATTAGGTAGTAAAGTATACTGCAATAAGCACTGTAAATATTCCTGTTTGGAAAATGCCCAAAAGCCAGGCCGGCCGCATGCACGATCACAAACACTGCGCAAACGGGAAGTGATCCGACACCACGAGGTTCAGCACCGCGAAAGCTGCGGGTGTTTCTCTTGTGTGTCACATCCACGGCACTGCCTTACAAAACAAAGTCTATGTGTTTCTTTTTTTAAAATATAAAAGTAATACAACACGGTTACATGTTTTTTGATTAATTTTATTCCGTAAGCCCTGGTTAATTTGTGTTAGCTAACCACTCGTGTCGTGGATAAGTTATCAATACAGATTAAGCACATACGAGTTTTAGAAATCGCACATGTCAATGCTTTTTTCTGTGGTCAACCGGGCTTTCGGGTTCCACCTGCTTCTCAAGGCCGGGCTTTGCAAGGACAGACGAGCCAAAACAAAACCGTTTATAAACGGTTCTTCGCTGATGTTCTAAAACCGAGGAACTCCAAACAGAGGGTTCATATTTTTACACTAGCCTTCAGGAAAAAGCAAATGATAGTACATACGAAGACAAACGAAACCACGCGGACCCTACTGCTAAAGCAAGCAACATAGCCTGTTAGCTCTAACAACTGATATGCTGATCATTAAGAACGACAAAACGCAGAAAAGTGTATTTTCTTTTACCTTCCTTCTTGAGTGGGACAGGCGCCTGGCTCTCTTCCTTCTTGTCAGCCAGTGGGGCCTTTCTGTCTTTCTGGGACTCCTTTTTCGGGGGCTTCGCAGCCTGGGCTGCAGTCTTGGCGGCACCAGGGGCAGAAGCCTCCTTCTTCTTCTTTACTTCAGCCTGCTTTAACAGCTCAAATGGATCCGACTCATCGTCAAATAATTGATCAAACCTATTGGTTATGGCACAGCCAAAACCTTCTTGCATTTGTCCGGGCATGATGGCGCCCCCTTCGCCAGGTTTTTCCTCCGATTCTACGGGGCTTAGTGCGAACACTTCGCTAGATGAAGCCACAAGATGGCTGGGAAAAGGACCCTCTTCTCTTCCGGCGCGGTAGACATCCGGGACCTGGGCGTTAGCGCGGATGGGATGTGTAGTTCTTTAGATATGATCAGCACTGGAGCCACCTATAGAGGAAGGCAATAAAGCACATCATTACCCACAATGCAGTTGTCGACAGCGATAACTAGACTGTCTGAGTCTGAGCATGGAAGCTTTAGGTGGCGGAACTGTTATTTTACTCTTCAGGATGAAAGTTTCCATATTTAAAAACTGTCAGTTCACCGTCTGTAAAACATTTGAACACCAAATATGACTTTATAATCACTTCAACCTGTTAATATCCGCCATGCTCCATTTGCCAACCCGTTAGGCTCACAACAGGTGCGCCTGTGCAAATGCGTGGATTAAAGGAATAGTTAAAGCTTTTTGATGCCAAGTTGCAGTAGCAATACTTTAAATATACAGGAGAGAAATTATTTTTTGACATTTCACAAATATATCACTTTGCCAAGCCAATTTAGCCCCTCAGTCTTAATACATCATAAGATCATTGTCACAACTTGAACTAACTTTGAGGCCAGCACCAAAATACATGTACCACACCTCTTGTACCACAGAACACAACGTAATATTGTAGAAAAATCATACATTTCTTTCTCCAGGAAGACATCTTCATAGCATGAGACCCAAATTTCTTTAAAAGAAAAAAAAAAGGCTTTTACAGTTCCTTTAAATTTGTTATAATACAGAAATATCTATCACAAATATATAACGTACTAGCTCCCCATGCTATCTATATGTGTGTTAGCTTTAACACAAAACGTGTTTTTTGTTGTCTATTAAGATTCTCAGTCATCCAGGTCATGTTAAAGGTTGAAGTGTTCTGTTTTGTGGTGTTCATGTCAACACCACAAAACACTAAGGCTACAATTCATGTCATTTTAGAATTGTTAATTGTCTAGAATTGTTTTTGTTAGGTTTAATGTAAATTTGGTGAAGTGGAGCTGGGGTTAGGTATTTTTTTCCCATCAGAATAGCTTCAGTTTTGAACCATTTTTGCAGTCTAGACCAATGAAGACTAATTTAGTGTATATGTAGGAAGCTGTACTCGCTCCAAATTTCTGAAATTCTTTGAACGAATGAATGACGACTTGAAAAGGAACAGATCCAAAATGCAGTTGCCATACCACACTGTGGGTGAATGGAAAATGTTGTTTTGGCTTCTATTACATTCTGTGTGGTGGGGGTGTATTATGCTTGAAGGCCTCCTCACTGACAAACTGACATGGCCTGACTGAGAACAAGTTTTTGCACCACCCTGTGGCACCAATACTGCACCAAGTACTAGTGTAAACAATGTTTAAGTCTTGCCTCATTCCTTCGGGGGTAATAAAACCTGACGATCAGCAAGTGTGTCGCTTGCTGGAACTCCCTCAAGTGCTCCCGGTGAAGTATAGACAGGTCCACTGCAGTTACAGACGTAGGTCAGGACTTTTGTCTTATTTCCACTTGGTTAATGTTTCAATGCCTAGATTTCAGTTTTGAGTCTCTTCAATAGAAGTAGCTTTTTCTTCTTGGTCTGCAACCACATAAAACCTCATTGAGTCAATCAGGGTTTTTTTTGAAAAAAAGAAAATTTTATGACAAAATTATATGAAAAAAGAATAGTTGTAATCTTAATGTAGGTTTACTGAGCATCCTGGCCGCACGTCAATAAGATTAGGTTTCCACTTTCCCAGTTTGTTTTTTATACATTTATTTTTGTCACAGCAATTTCAGTTTTTTTATAATAATAATAATGATATATGTATAGTTTCTGTACAAAACTCCATCTGGCATGAGTAAGTCTACACAGTCCGTAATGATATACTATATATATATAGTTTCTGTACAAAACTCTATCTGGCATGAGTAAGTCTACACAGTCCTGGTCCATCCTACTGAAGCTGTCTCTCTTCACAGCACAGCAGTGATCCACCAGCCTGTGCATCCCCAACATGACCTCTCCAGTCAACAAAGCCATGATGGAGTCCTACGCGCTCATGGTTTTGGTGATGGGCACATTTTTCATCTATTTCTGCGGTATGGTATGGGCTTTTTCCAACCCCAAACTGAGCGGATCCGAGGAAGAGGAGGTGTGTGAGGCTGCGGAACTGCACGGTAACGACTGCTTAGAACGCCGTCTCAGGTGCGCCTGCAGTGCGCACCTGGAACTGCCGGCACCGCCGTACACGAAAGAGGAGCTCACTCAAACGACTTATGTCAACTTCTGGGACGATACTTACAGCCTGCTGTCTGACTGCACAGCACTGACTGGAGAGGATCACGGAGTTTACAACCACTGTCACTCCTCCAGCGGACAGGATGACAAAGAGGTGACGTAGCCGAATATCACAGTCGTGGAAAAACAATCGTTCTGTTTCCGTTGAAAATAGAACTTATGTATTCATAAATATATTTAAAATCAATAGCATCGTTGTAAACCGCGTCGCATCTGCTTCACATTCATATGATGATTCATGAACACGTGGAGATTATATTTGTTTTTCCTCCAGCTTCATCTTTAGATCACTTTCCAGTTGCAGTAGTTTCGCGTACAAAGCCTCTGACGTTTCCAAATCAATATCCATCTGCAAAGACAAACAGAGGACACGCACTTGGTACTGTCATCTGTTTTATTCCTCTATTCACATTCTCTAGAACCGCTATTTCCTTTGTCATACTTTACGTGCTTGTGTGTAGTTGTTGCCCAGTCCAGATGTTAGGCTGTGGTACTTGACTTTCGGGTCCAGTGATTCAGGACTTTGCCCAAACAGCCACATCTACATTCATAAGATCAGTTTTAGATTAAAAATAAAAACCTTTTTTATTTAGAATTTAACTCAAAGAGCCATTTTGGAGACATACCAACGCTTCAGCTCCGTTGTACGGTGTAAGGGTAAAGGTGTTGGTGAAAAATCTTATCTGGGATATAAAACAAAGTTACAAGCAAATGTCAAACAAAAATGATAATTCAATCTTGAGAAGTGCAGTACATCACACAAAAAGTACATGTATATATACTGTATATATGTATAGATATGTATGTGTGTATATATATACATACATATATTTTTATATATGTATGTATATATACACATGCATATATATATATATATATATAGTTAAAGTATAGTTATAGTTAAAAGAAAATGACAATGGAATAATACTATTAATTCAATATCAAGTCATCACTACTAAACTCTATTATTTACTGCCCTTAACGTTTGGAGTACTGCTAATTTATGGTGAAAACTGCACTCACAAACCAGAGCAGGGGCATCAGCAGGGTCCAGAGCAGTGCTGGGAAGGCGGGCAGGACGCTGTAGGTCAGGCTGGTCATCACAAAACCAGGACAAATTACAGAAGAGTATAAACCCTAAAAAACCAAAGAGACCATTTTGATTATCGAACACTGGGCCTGGGTCCAAGTTAGTTTTCAATAAAACTTATCCTGCTGTATTTTATACTCTAAACCTAATTTAATATTGACTAAATAAAAAAAATTCTAATTTTAGTCTAAAGTTATTTAGGCAAATGTGTTTCATATTTGGGCCAGACAAATAAAACTTCACTCGATTTGACAAACAATTCCAGTGAACCATATCAGTTTAGGCGTGAGAGACGCTCAGCATCGAGGTGCGAAGAGTCGACCTGTTTGTTGTAGCGTGTGTTCAGTGCCAGGCTGAGCAGATCAGAAGCGTATTT
Source organism: Cynoglossus semilaevis (assembly GCF_000523025.1). NCBI lineage: Eukaryota > Metazoa > Chordata > Actinopteri > Pleuronectiformes > Cynoglossidae > Cynoglossus > Cynoglossus semilaevis. The sequence continues at coordinate 18,504,625 of NC_024308.1, read as the reverse complement.
GGAGGAGCTGTACGGCTGGTTGCCTCTGAAGTGCTGTATGTCTTCCAGGTTAAAGGCCGAGCGGTGAGCGTTACTGGAGGAGGTCCAGATCACCTGTGAGGTCAGAGCTTCATGGCACAGCAGCGGCTCCAGCTCTCTAATCTGGGAATACAGAAGGAACGTTCATCTCCGCTGTCAACCAGGAGTGCTTTATTCACTTAATAATATTACTCGTCGAACAGAATACGTTCGTCGTATATTCGTCGAACCATATCAATCTGAGTAACAGTTGCTTATTTTACCAGTATAAAGCGGCCATTGCATCAAAGTGGAATTTTTTTCTAGCGATGCCTTCAAAAGCTTGGTGGGTGTAAATGGACCTGAAGCTACTAGAGCAGGGCTGTCAAACTCAAATTCACAGTGGGCCAAAATTATTTTTTCATATGGAAATGCATAAACATTGAATCTGGGACTTTTATGTTTTCAATAGTCAACAAAAATAATTGTTGTTTTTCATTATTATTACCAATAAAGTGTGTAAGCATAACTGCAAGTAACATCAATTGGACTGGATTTGAATCTAAAAAGCTTTGAGATGTGCGAACGAGATCTATGTCGCTCTTTGATGCTAACTGTATCTGCTATTGCCTGCAAACGCAGAGTAAGCAGAGAAGAGTCTTCAGTGACCTTACGACTGGAAGAGTGTGTACTGTTAATTTTTAATGAGCAGCCATGCCAGGTTGACAGACAGATCCAGTATCACCTATATTTAAACAACTGAAAATAAATGAGAAGAAAAACCAAAAGTCTTTGGTGGAAAACGCTGATCCATACGTACAAGCAGAAAGTGACCAAAGAGGTTCGTTGCAAACACTTCTCTCAGGCCTTCAGAGGTGACATCATCCTTCTGGGTCAGGATCCCCTCACCAGTGGCAAACATGGTAATCACATTGCTGTCGTCGAAACACAGGGAAAGTGTTAAAAATGAATGTAGAGTTGGAGAATGGTGAACATCCGACACTGGGCTTTACCTGGAGAAGAGCCCTTTAAAAAAGGCCTTTACATCAAACTGTGGGTTTGGCATGATGCCTGCGTTCAGGTAGAGGTAATCCAACCTGTTATACCTGTAGAGAACAGACGGACTTTTCTTTTACATGGAAAAACAGTAGCACAACATGCTGAGGATTCTTAGGTGCTGTGCTGCAGTGTGTTTTTGACTGGCGCACCTGACTTTGACCTCCCGTGCAGCACTGATGACAGAGGAGACGCTGCTGGTGTCCAGCTGCAGCAGAGCCACCTGAGCTGTGGGAAAGGAGGTGAGAAGGGCACATCGAGCAGCCTGAGCCCGACGCATGTTCCTGCAGGCCAGACAGAGCTGCAGCCCATCCACATCCTGGGAGAGGAGACGCTCACAGAGTGCCAGACCAATGCCACTGCAGGAATGAAAGAAAACACTTCATTACATAATATTGTTTTTGATTTTCATATTATAACGGTGCCGTATTAAGTGAATCTGTTGTCACCTATTTGCTCCTGTCACCAACACTACTGTAGTCATGGTTCAAGACAAAAGTTCCCTGAAAACAAAAAAACAAAAAACACTTATTTTGAAGTCAAATGTTCTTTCAGGCCAACAGGCTTTGTTCCTTCACCACGCAAGGTCGTTCTCGCCTCTAACCCTCCACCTCCCTTCCGTGATTGGTCAGTGCGGCAGGTTCCAGCCAATGTGGCGATGACAAAACCTGGCTCAGGTCCAAGTACTGCCCACACAGCATGAAATATTCAGCTACTGCTGAATAACTCAACAACTCCACGGGGGTGAGGGTGTGGGGGGTGATGCACATGTTCCTGTATACATTTTTATTTGTCTTATCAATGTAAACATTGTTTACAGAGTGTGTATAACACAGACAGTACATCAATCAGAAGCCAACCGTTGAGTATAAATACATCTAATTTTTTTTTCAAACAAATACTTTTTTGTCCAAGATGTGTGGAGAAAAAAACCTTTATGAAGCTTTCATGTCAAAACTCAAACTTTTTTTTACTTTCTGTTTGTTGTAATATTATATAATAATATTATATTAGAATTATTAAAACACACCTGTTAATGTTTTCAATGACAACATTGGGTTTTACATAATAACGTATATGAACTGAGGACAACTGGACTCTTGATTTGTTCACTGTAAAAATGCTTCAGAAATCATCGAAAATGCAAAAAAAAAAAACCCAAAAAACAACACATGTATAAACATATAAATAAAAAATACAAAACACTGATATTTGAGATTTACAAATATCCATTGAATATACACAGTAATGTACATACATCGATGTAGAATATGAGTCTGGGTGATCCACACAAAAGGGTGACCTTTATCAGTAATTCTTGTCGCCAAACACCAATGTGGATTTTATTTCAAATGTAAATGTATTTATTTGCCAATTGTGTCAATACATTTTGTCCCTTTGTCCTTGAATTCAGGGTAAACATCCAATAATATTAGCAAAAAGTCAACGTAAACATGTACACCTTTAAAGCTTTGCAGCAGATTGTGGTCCAACTCCTTCTTATTTTATTTTTTTTACCCAAAATTGAAGGGATTTTATAAGTATCACACCAGTCAAAGAAGAACGGTGTGGCCTTGTCTGAAAGACAGTGGAGTTTAGACCTTAATGGACGGTATGCAGAGAAATACATTTATTGCTTCAAAAAACTTTATTTTTTTTCTAATTATGTCTGAAAACCTTTTGACGTCTTGGTGCATTTTGCACTGGAAGTGAAAACACAATACTTAATACACAAAACCTTACTAAGGAATGACTCTGATAGCTCCACTGCTACATCACTTAACAAAAAGTCAAATGTCAAATGATGTGTGAGTGCTGTCAGAGAAAAACACGTATACTTCACCAAATCCAAGGAATCGTGCACCCTGGAAGAGTCCTTGGTCAGTGGTCAGAAGATGTAACGTCATTAAAATGAATATTTCTGAAAACCCTCCCTTGAAATTAAGGAGCTTCTCTTGTTCGTAGTGCGATAAGTAGATGGGAAAGCGTCTCCTAAACTGTAGCATAGCATCCTCCGAGGGCTCTCACACACGAAGGAAACATCTCAAACCTGAAGTGTGTCTGCCGCTTGAGTCAAGCACCATTTTTAAAGAGTGGCAGACGATGGAGCTTATGGCTTATGGTGTATCCAGTAGGGCTTGGTGTATTTCCTGGAAGGAGGGGCGCTCTTTTGTGTTCCTCTTCCAGCAACTCAGCATGATTTTGTAGAGCGGGTCTGGACACAGCACAGGCTGAGGCAGGTAGATCTAAACGACAGAAACAGAGACGTGATTGGGGTAGATTTGTTGTTTTTGGACATATGGGGTGGGGGGTCATTTGAACGGTGCATACCTGTCTTTTCTGGTCTCTGAAAAACTCGCCCGTGTTCTCGATCACCTGCTCGTCAGTCAGCTGTGAGTACGGCTGTTCTTTGCAGAAGTTCAGTATCTCCCACAGAGTCACCCCGAAGGCCCACACATCACTGGCTGTGGTGAACTTACCCTGTAGAACCAGTCAGTGTGAACAGGTGTTAACAGGAAGAGCTGTTGTGAATATGTTGGTTTAATTCCAAGATTTTTACACATAACCTTAGAGCATAGCATGTAACTTCACCAGGTGAGAAGAACTGGTTTAATGAGATCTCACTATAGCAAACATAATTCAAAATCCATTGTTTAGGTGATGTTTTTTCAGAAATACAGCAGTTGGATATACACTATAATTTCTGACATTATGTGAGAAATCCGTTAAAAATCAGGTTTTGGTTCTACAGTAGGTGATGCTGCTAAACCAAAAGCTTTTTCTTTGACTAAACCAGATGCTCATGTCTCTTCTACATTTGACCCAGATACCACAGGAAATGCGGACCACGGGCGCGGCAGCAGCAAGGGCCTTATCAGAGTCTTTCTTTAACCTCCCTCAAGTCTTATCTCCCCCTCGAAAGTTGAATTCCAGTGAACATGCTGATATTTCATAACCTCAATGTGTCACAAGGACACAACAGCGTTGTGTTCACATGGCCAAGCACTGCATCTGAAACTGAATGCATTTTAAGCCACAGCTTGTACATAGTGCCATCATACTCCCATTCAGTAGAATAAAACTTTACATATATGAAGTTAAATGCATTCATTTGTTTTTCATTATTTTTTGCTTGTCCATGGAATATCGATACTATATTTGTTTTGTTTTCAGAAGTTGCATCCTTGTGCTTGTTTGTAGGGTTCTGTTAATCTGTTAAGGCCATCACTGTTCTCAGAAGGTATGATTGGCATGTTAGACCTATGATGTAATCACAGTTACTGGTGTTGCATAGTTACTGATGTCCAAAGAGAGATACGCTTCATGAATACAACGATGCCTCGAGGCCGTTTTCAGTTTTTTAGTTTGTTTTTTAAATCTTTTATTAGATGACTAATAAGCTTGCCTGTTGAATGGCACACAGCCAATAGAATTATTGTATCTAAAGAGTCACAAGCCGGGCTTTTGCTCGTGTGTAAACACTAAGAAGTTGAATTAAATCTACATGTCACTCAGTTCACTTTACATGAAGCCTACCGTACTTTCCCATTCTACACTTGAACCTCAGAGTTCAGGTATTTCTAAATTAAATACTGTCACTTTAATTTAAGGAATGTGTCCTATGTAGTGTACAATAATAACTCGTCTTTACCAGCAGGATGCTCTCCCACGACATCCAGCGTATTGGCAGCACAGCTCTGCCCTGGATGCGGTAGTAATCACCGCTGTACAGGTTCCTGCTCATGCCAAAATCTGCTATCTTTATGGTGTACTTTTTCCCCACCAGGCAGTTTCGCGTGGCCAAGTCTCGATGAACAAAGTTTAGGGAGGAGAGGTATTTCATCCCCGATGCTATCTGTGTGGCCATGTAGCACAGATTACTGAAACTGAAAAGGATGGAAGAGAAAATTGGACCAGTTAAAAAGAGGAAAACCAGTGACTCATAGCAGTTTAGCAGCCATTCACTCACCTGACAGTCACGGCATTGCTGAGCAGAGCGAGTTGCCCCTCGGGTTCATGTCGTGACAGAAACTGATTGAGGTCTCCATTCTCCATGTACTCTGTGATCATACAGAGCGGATCACTGTGGATGCACACTGCCAGGAGACGAATGATGTTTGGGTCCTTCAGACGGGACATGATCTTTATCTCTTTCAGGAAGTCATTTCTAACAATGGAAAAACAATGGCATATTTGAATGTAAACAGGTAGCAAACAATCCGTATCATAAATTGTGTCATATTTGTTTTTGTTTTCTTGGTAAATACCTTGCATTTTTGTTAGCATCTGAACGGAGCATCTTAACAGCCACTAAAACTGGCAGGTCGTCGGAGATGTCAAATAAAAACTCTTTATTCATGAACTCCTGCATGCCTTGTGCTTCACATAGATGTACCTGAAAGAAAAAGAGACCTCAAAAATAAAACAAAAAAGAGGAGGAGAAAAAAAAGGAGAGAACAGCAGGTAAATCGCTAAATAAATAAAAACAGCACCTACCTCTCCAAACTGACCTTCCCCTAGCTTCTCCTTGAAATTGAGCAGTTTGCGGGGAAACTCCTCTATAGCAACGTCCTTTCCCGATAACAGGTCCATCGTCACCGCAGGAATAGCGTACGTGTTGCTTCCTGTCACACCCTGCAGGTTTACAATGTCAGCCTCCGCATAGTGAGGAGCACCATCCTGGATGACAGTGGCGGTGGTAGATTTAGATGCTGCTGTGCTGGTAGAAGCTGGAACACAACACAGAATGTGTCAAAAAATGAAACAAATATATGCAATTTTACCTTCTAACTCTAATATCTCGATTGTAAAGCCACACCACAGTTATTCAACAGAATTCAGGTTCTATGAAAAAATGTCTATATTGTTATGTTTTTAACTGTCTGCTATACCATCTGCCTTGATTTTAGCCCTAGTGAAACTAAAGGAAAAATAAGTAGGAGTTGCCAAAATATCCATACTATAATTTATGGCAATATTTACAGTACTGTATCAATATACTAACGTCAAATATTGATATTTAAACAATAAACATACACTTGTTCTATAGAGATTCTCTCACAAAAACTTTTTCAAGCCTCCACATGATGGCGCCAAAGACCGCTCCACGAGAGAGGGAGCCCACACTACTGGACACTACTAAAGTGGAAATTGCTTAAAAACTTTGTGGCAGACACAGACACAATGGCTGTCAGTCATTTGAAATTGATTGACAATATTTTGTAATGTATCTGAAATGGTTTCAGTCCAGTAAATAAATTCTGAATGTTTTCAAAGACACATATCATTGATGAAATTTATTGCAATATATTAATCATCGCAGAGCAGCTGTATCGTGATACCCAGGCCTAGTTCACACTAGGGTTTCTTTTCTTTTGGTATGCATTTCAAATCATTGCAAAAGAAAATAACTCAAGGTGGCCATGTGTGTTCACCTACCAGGTTCCTCTGAGGTCTGTGCAAACTCCGGCAGCTTAGATATGAGACGTGAAGGTTCCTGATAGTCGGGACCGAGGGGAAAGATGCGCTCATAGGTGGAGTTAGACTCCTGTTCTCCGGTTACACTGGAATGGTTGTGGTTGTAGGCGAACGTCTCACTCTGTATTGACAGACTAGTAGTTAGTTCATCGTCCAGCATCCGACGAGAGGCCTAGAATACAGGATGTTTTGGGGTAAAGGAACAAATCTAACCTCCTGCCAATCTAAATTACATTTGGTAAAAATCTCTGAGCTGGTATTTGACTGATATGTTACTCACCTTTTCCAGCATCTTCTGCCACACTTGCCTCCACAGGATGATGACAATAATGACCAAGAGAATGAAAATAATGGCTACAAGGCAACCAATCAAAATTCGGGTGTTGCTATCATCGACTTTATGGGTGGGGTCTTCATCTGGAGGAAAACAAGATGAAATGCAGCTTTAAGAAACAGAGACAGTGTTTGAATATTAGTTGGAAACGCAATGTTAGCTTCTTATATACGGTCCTACAGTATTGACTAGGTTTTAAATTGAGTATTGAGTAAAGAAAAGGAAACGCAATGTTAGCTTCTTATATACACAAAGACTTGTTGCAACAAATACAAGAAAAGAAAAAAATGTATACTCAGAAAGTGCCAGTTGTTTTATACTCTAGTGCTATAAGGTGAAATGGAATATAAAAACAAAATTCTTCATTCTAATCCACGTATACACAGTACTGTCAAAATGCTTGCTTCACGTGTGACTCTTATCCTGTTTTCCTTTATATTGTTGATTTAAACTTATTATAAACATTTGTTCCCCTGTTAAATCATATTTAGGATAATATTTTAAATTGGGGCCACCTAGTGGCAAATTGTAGGAAGATTCCGTTCTGGATTGATTTTTCTGTATGGAGTTTGCATGTTCTCCCCGTGTGTGCGGAGCTAATACACATGCCTAGTGAATCTAATGTTCCAAATACAATTTTCCAGGTCATGAAATTTGCAGACTTGTAGAAACGGCACCAAAAGGCAGGATGGAAATAAACACAAAGCCCAGAAAGTATTTGTGGCTCTAGTGAAGCAAGACATAATGATGGTTGGTGTAATAGTAGAGGAAGGGAGGGAGTGACAATGAATAAATGATATCTGTAGATATGTGGCAATGGTGACCCCTGAAAAGAGCAGCCAAAAGAAGAAGAATATTCTTTTCATATTGCATATTTTTCAAGGTAATCAACTCAAGTAAACCAAAGATTTATTCTAATTTGAATAATTCACTAACCTGGTTGTTTCTTCGGAGGCTCCAAAGTTGTGTTGTACATCGCTGTGTCTGAAAAGCATTCATTAACATGATGTCAAACAGGTACAGTTACATTAATCTATTAATCTAATATGATACTGAACACACAAATATATATATATATATATATATATATATGTACTCATATACAGAGTAGATGTAGCTGTAGAAGTAGATATGAACTGACATTTCAATAAATACCAATACTTACATACTACAAATATTTGCCGTAAAAGCAACAGACACATTATTTGGATATATAAAAAAACAACCTATTGACTATTTTTCTTACCTGACTGGAAGGTGATTTCACTGAACAACATCCAGGCATCACCAAAATAGAACTGACATTTGATAGAACTGGCCATGTGATTGGCCAGGTTGACTGTGACAAAGCGAGCACTGGGATTTGTGTCGTCCACTACAGGGCTGAAGGACAGCGGTGTTGCCTCCCAATCGGACTCTGAGCGAAAGTAACACACCACCTGATGAAAGGTCCTCACGTTGTGGGAGAGCATGTTGTTGCAGTACACCTGCAAACAGCAAGGAACAGCTAGAATTATTGACTGTTCTTTAAAAAGGAAAGTGTTTATTATTTTGTCCTGCACCTAAATGCATCTTAACTGCGTTTGAGAGTGAGAGACTGAGACACCCGTCCTCTGCCTTATTACTACATTTAATACCAACACCAGTAGAACTTTTCTGCACCTTCATTGTGGTGAAGTTTCGGGTGCGGTCAAACTCGAACATGATTTCCACATATCCACTGGGAAAACTTCCATTGTTCCAGCCCACATAGTCGTAACCGGGCCAGGCGTTGTGGATGTGGCTCTGTGTGAAATCATCCTCACCAAATACCCCATCAGTCAATTGGCCAAGACCCTCTGTCATGCTGGGAAAACAACAACAACAACAAAAGGTTTAGAATACAGAAAAATTAGGGCAATATTTTGCTTTTTCATCAATGCCACGTCTTTACCACTAGGAGGCAGCATTATACTACCGTCCCGCCATTGACACTCTTGGCCATAAATCGGTGTAAATATAATTTTCATTTCCTTTGGAGAAAATAGTTCTGTGTCATGGAGGACATTATCCATCATACAAAACACTAGTGTAAACAAAAGGTCCTCGAGTTCCCCCTCCTGTTTTAAAACTTTGTTTGACTCATTTATTCCCATGAGGTATTGCTTAACAGTAAACCACCATGACCCACTCACCACCATGTGACTCCTCTTTCACCATGGTGACAGGGCAACAACAGGAGGGAGAAAGGAAAAATACTGACCCGGGATAAAGGAGATGAGGAGGAGCAGGACGGAAGTGTACAGAGGAGGGAAGATCAACACTCATATACCTGTGGATGATGGCTCCATCGTAGACAGAGTCGTTCAGATACACGGTGTCCGAGGCCAAATTCATCTGTCCTCCCACCGGAGCGTTGTATGACACAAGACCATCTGTGAAACAAGTGACTTTTATTGTCCAGACTTGTTTTCTATTCCACCACAAACTCATCAGAGTCCATATTAGTACATCAGAGCATGGTAAACTGAAGACCGTCTTTGTGTCTTACCAAGCCATTCACAGCCGTAGAGTTCCACTCTCATGCAGATGTTCATGGAGTGGTCCGTGACGGGCATGAAGCGGACAAATCGAGCAATAATAGGAGGCTCCAGACCCTTAAGTACAACGTCATAGGCATTACTGTTCCCTTCGATTACCTGTGGGATAGAATAAACATGACAGAAAAACATAGCATTCAATAGTAAATATGACATTTCAATCCTACTGAAATACTGGAATGACCACTGCTTCTTTCTGCCAAACGTATTCTAATGTTTCACTTATATCATATAAATATGGAAGACATTAAGAAAAAATATTTCAGTCAAATTAGGTGTTTTTTAATGTCATTTTTGCACCTAGACCTTTGTTACTACCATGGCATTATGTGGCTAGTTCTTACTGTCTATGTCTTCCATTTTGGCAGTTAATATCCAAGACGCTTACTCATAGTTCACTGGTGCATTCTGGGCTTTACTTTTAGAACAGATACTGACTAAAATCTTTTGGCATATTGATAGTGGTAGAGGTTACACAACCTGACACCAGGCCACACACTCGCTAACACACGTACCTGCTTGCCCTGTCTGTTTCTCCATGAGATCCATCGACTTCCATCGCGGCTGTATTTGATCTTGTACTTCTGAGCAAACTCATTCCCCATGCCTCCTGCATTTCGACCCTGGGTGCCCACAAGGGTGATAAAATGCAGTGAGCGCAGGTCGATCTGCAGGAACTCTTTCAGGTTGTCCGGCTCTACGGTTATTTCCGGACACCACGCTCCATCCCCATCCTCAGAGTCTAATCTGAAAAGATAAAGACAGAGACAAGTAGAAAGGGAGTCAAGGCTGGAGTAGGTCCTGTATGTTCACAGTGGAGTTACAGCAGGAGGAGAAACAGGGGGAAAAACTACTGCAGTGTGGAGGCGGATTTGAGTCCTAAAAGCTTATTATGAAAACACATCAGTGGAAGTCTGTCGTAAATTCATCTTAAAGTGTTAACTTTGGGCGAAGGCCTGTCAGCAGAGACGGAGCACGGTGAAAGTAAAACCACAGCTAGACGACGGGGAGTGTGTTACATCATTATTCCCATATTTACTGAAGGCCACACACACACATCCATACGCCCTTCCTAAATGATGTGGCTGCAGGTACAACTGATATCCTATTTTGCGGTTTAGAGCAAATAAATTGACATTCATTATCAGAATAAATAAAGCCTCAGAATAAGTTTTTTTTTTACTTAAAACAGTTTTATACAGATGAATAAAATATGAAAGACAAAGACATTTTGTTAATGCAATGTTCATACAAGTCTTCTTTACGTGACCCTACTTAGGCCGAGGTTACTTTACTTTGTTTAAGGCTGGATTTAAAATTTAGTTTGTCTTTGGGAAAAATCAAATCAAGGTTAGACGCCAGGTGACGCATATGGTTGTCTGTTTGTCAGTGTGTGAGAGAAAGAGCTGGAGGGAAAAGACAGAGAGGGACAAACCTACCTTCCATATCTGGCAGCAGTGGATTCAGACCACTGACTGGAAGCAGAGATGTCCTCGTCCTGTATCTGACCCCCTGACATGCCCAGTGCGTACCGGCACACACCTTAAAAAAAACAACATCATATTTAGGCTTAAAGACTGTAAACATCTCCAGTTTTATCAGATTAAAATGATATTTTCACATGTTACAGTGGGATTATTCTCTAAATGTCATTTTAACACATATTACGCTCCAAAACATGCAGCTGCCTTCACTTTTCCCAGACCGACCACAGCACCGGTTGGTCTGAGAATTTGATACTGGGCTTGAACGCATGCATTGGACTCACAGCACACACAGACACACACTCGCACAAACTGTGGTTGCTCTATTAAAATAAAACGTTGGATACACACAGTGTCTCTGCCAATCTAAATAGGAGTGGTATCAAGTGTGTGTGTGTGTGTGTGTGTGTGAGAGAGAGTGGTAGATTTGGTTTAAGCTCATCATGCCTCCATTGTGCAGTGACCTTGCAGTAGCATTATGTCCTGTCTTTCCTGTAAACCTCCTCCTCCTCCTCGTCTGTCTGTGTGGTCTCTCCATTCTCACTTCCTGTCTCATTTTAATTGTGCAAGTTGAACACAATTATGTCTAAAATTTGGAAAGCCCTCATTTCATCATGACTCATTTGTTTGGTGGCAAACTGAGCTCGACACAGGCAGTGTGGTAACCAGTAATTAACCTAAACTTAAGACAAGTACAGAATACAGAATGAGTGTCGTAAGGGTTAAAATAGCCAAGATGATTTTTTCCTACATACTGTACGTATATAATGGAAAGACTCAGGTTGTTGTGGTCTGATTGTGATAAATGCATCTAACAGGATATAACGGCTGGGTAGCCTGACAGATGAAAGAACTCTAGGAATACGTGATGTCAGTGGAGGTAAACGGAGTCTCGCTCTGTTAACGTAACCTCTGGTCTCATAGAAAAACCTTTGAGAAGATGCCAGCAACAGCCAAGCTGGAAGTTCAAGGGCCAGTCTGTCCAACTTCTTCTTTCCCCCCCCTTCCGTCTTTTCCTCCTGTGATTCCTTCCTGTTTTTGATCTGTTTTAAATACTGAAGTCAGGAGGTAAAACCCTCTAAAGGTTTAGGAGGAAGACGGTATTGAGGAAGAGTGTACGCAGCGTGTACGTCCGTGAGCGCACACACTCACAGAAACACATTTAGAAATACAAGCCACTTGCACAGTTTTGGTCTTGGCAGTGACAGAGTGACAGAGAGAGGACGGCACAAACAGAAAGCTCTTCCAGATGTCTCTACTAGCCTCTTCGTTCTCCTTTCATCTTGTACTCTCTAACCTTTGTTTCGCGCTGCACTCAACGCTTTAGCCCTTATTACTCACCCCCAACTATTTACTTCTATTTCCTCCCCTCTTTGTATTGGATCTGCTTGGCCTGGAGCAAACCACATCAACCAAAAAACATTTTACTCATCCAAGGTTTAGAGGTTTAGAAGTATTTTCCCCTGTGATTATAGCTGCAAAACCATTCCATCAAAGGTGCGGTGACAAACTGCACGCATATTAGATGCAGGGAAATACAAGATATTAGAAGTGGAGGTAACTGAAACAGCATTAGTGAACAGCGATGAGTAAAAAGATGGGAACAGAAGAGGAGAGTAGTGCAGTATTTCTGCCTTCTACAGTGGTATAACCAGTGGGGTCATGGATACTGACAAGAGGGTCATTTCCTCTTTCCCAAAACACCAATTCCCTGAGAATTAACTGATAAAAATGAGTCATTATCAAAGTCTTCAGTGATTCATAGTGTGCATGTGTGTGTAACCTGGGTGTATGACTGTTTTTGTAAGTGTTGGTTTCTTACTATGTTTACTTACCTACCCAAACTACTCAGAGGTGACCCACGAGGTAAGCTGTACACACACACACACACACACACACACCAACACCACACACCGGGCTTCATATTTGGCCACAGCTAAAAATATCGTCCCAGAAAATTGTGGAAAAATACCAGCCTTGTGTGGTTGACGGGGAGACAGAGCGAAGGGAGAGAAAGACGATGAAGTGAAGTGAGAGAGAGAGAGAGAGAGAGAGAGAGAAAGGAAGAGGGAGAGAAACAGGCTAAGGGACTTACCCCCCCCCTCCCTCACACTCCCCTTCTGCTCACCTCTTGATTCTCACCGCACCCTGCCTACTGAAAGGCAGGCTTGTTCTACACCGTTTACAGTGTAACTCCAAACACACTCACATTTACACACACTGCGTGTCACGCAAGTCATCAACTGGGGTCAGCGCCACTATCCCTGTCAGGGTCTATACTTTAAGGTTTGTTATGAGCAGCGGTAAGAGCTGCTAACAATGTATTATTTCATTAATTAAATTTTTTTTTTATTCTGAAATAATTTATATAAAAATGTGAAGTAACACTAGACTGTATTCGACGCATTACAACAACAGAGTTTACCTTTCGATTCATGCATTTAGCAGACACTTTTATCCAAAGCAATTTAGAATGAACAATCACCTTAACCCCCCCCCCCCCCCCCCCCCCCCCTCCTTTCTTCTTTCGT
>NC_024308.1:18436769-18491151 GCF_000523025.1 Cynoglossus semilaevis | reverse complement strand
CCATGCACAATAATACCATTCTCTACAATAAATTCACCCAAAGACAGGAATGGTGTAACTGCATTTCTTGGGAATTTAAAAGTGGGGAAAATTGGCATTGCTCAACATCTCAGCTTTACTCAATTGCACCACAAAGATTTTCAGACTACGGAAAATGACCTTCTCGATACAGACCAAATACATTTCAAATGGATGTACAGTATCTTGAATCAAAATGCAACTGTTGGTTAAGATGTGAGAATCTCACGACAATCGAGGTCATCATAAGTTTGTAAAGAAATATTTCGTTTATTATTTTTCTGGTACGCAGCAAACCTGTTGAACTTTGACCATGATCAGATGCAAGCAGTGCTTTCCATGACTTATGAGTGGTCAAATACTGGTGAAGGCTCACACACAGACACACACAGACGCGTGCACACTCCAAGATGAAGGACAGAGCTTATTTCAATGGACTTTCCTGCTGTCAGAATGTCTGGTATGCATTAGCCACAGACTCCAGTGGAATAGCTGGATCCACAGTGTGTGTGTGCACATGCGTTTGAGCACATACGTGCACATTTACACACACATACAAACACACAATAGAATAATAAGAGAGAAAATAGAGAGTAATACCTATGGGGTCAAACCCAGAAATCCTTCATTAAAAGTAGTTGAGAGATCTCATGAAATATTCATGTTGAGTCTTTGAAAGAATGTGATCTGGGATTAAGATGGAGAATATTAAAATGTAAAAAAAAAAAAAAAAACTTTGGTTACTTTCACATCTGGATAAAAAGCTTGGAATGTAGTTATCAACATAAACAGGCCTGCAAAAATAAGTTTTTAGTTTCAAAACTCCATAAATTCAAATGTCAGTCTCTTCACTTCCTCCCTGGCTGTTGAATAAAATTTGAATAAAATCTTTTAGACTGTGAGTTCTGTAGGAAGCCATAAAAGAAAAAACAGTGTATTTGTTGGTATTTGTTATGTCACTTTTGAATTTATGTGGATTTATGGTATTTGTTATGTCACTTTTGAATTTAATGTCTAAACTCTTAAATGTATAACATTTAGATTTGAAAGCGGTGGAGTAGGAGGAGTCAGGATGTGGAAGAGTGGAGCATTTTTTATGGTTTTTTTTTTCAGTACTTGACTGGAGTTTTAAAAATCTTCAAATGAAGACATTTTTCTTTATCCTTGATGGTAGAACGTACCTGGGTTAACTTGGGGTCTAACAGCTCCGAAGAGGTAGAGGAACAGGAGGAGGAGGAGGAAGTGAGTGTCCCACAGGTGCTTCATCCCAAACACACAGCACAGAGACAGGCTTCCAACCTAAATGATAAAAACAGTCATTGAGTTTAATGCTTTTGAGTCATGAAAAGCATCGACACAACTTTTGCTTCTAAATCCACAGTAGTCAAACATTTATCAAAATATGAACCATTTTTGCTTAAATTTACATTTTAAAGCAAAGTTTAAATCATTCACCCCTAACAATAAAACTGACATTTATTTAGTGGTGTACAGTATCTCTCAGCAACAGTCGTACAAAAACACATTCATGTGAAATTATTTCTTTTAAAATAATTTTTAAAAATGGATAAATGCAATGAATAAACGAGTGATTGTAACCGAGGAAAGCAAAGAGAAACTGACACAGTGAGTCAGACATAACTCTAACTGGACCAGAAGGATGCCTGCAGGCCACATATAAATTACCACTTAGTCCAGTGGCAAAGTAAAAAAAAAAAAAGTCATTCTACACTGCCAGCAGGATTTCATGGCCGACATAAAACAGTCCATCAAAAAACATGTCTGAAGTTTCAAAGAGACCAGGATGTATTTCATTAGACTGAGAAGTGGATATGGATATATATATATATATATGTATATATATATATGTATATATATAAAGAGTGGCACACTAGCTGCTCCCGCAAGTCATTTTATTATTTTATTAGTTTCAACAAATTTACTCTAGTTAGCAGTTAGCTTAGACAAATCTCATGCATTAATTTATCAATGATAAGAAATGTATCTCTCCACATCTACTTTCATTTCGAAATGTACCAATGTGAATTGGAAATGTCAATTCCCGAGGTATCTCAGAAACTTAACCTTGTATTCATTCATGTTTCCTGCAGCACAGAGAACAGAATTTCTAAAAGACAACAGGAGAACTCTGGGAAAGGTTGTCCAAACTCAATCACACATGACACCATAGAAAACGTGCGTGTGTGTGTGTGTGTGTGTGTATGTGCACGTGTCTATTTCCTGGTGTGAATCATTGGCCAAAAACAACATTTTTCCTGACATCTTGCCATTGAAATAACATTAGGGCCCAGCGGCACACACAGAGCTGAATGTCTGGGGGTTTGGACAACAGTACACGAGCACAGCACAGTGTAAGACTTCATTCACATCTTTACTCAGCTGTCATGCTATGGTGATAAAGGCCTTACGCTGAACTTTCCAATTGTGTGTCATTCTTCACTTGTCCGGAGAAACAACAGAGATGACCGGCAGGTTCCCGTAGCCTGCATCACTGCGACTACGAGAATCAAATTCAGACTTGTTGATTTTGAGCCTGTGCCCAAATGTAGCCTAGCTGTATTTTTATTGATAGCATATGTTAGTTTTCCATAATGTCTGGATACAGTGAGTGAAAATATGTAATCAGAAAATATTCCACCCCAGGAAACAGACATATGTAAGACCCTGGTGTGGACAGACCAGTATGGGACTTTCCATAAATTTCATGTTGGTCCTATGCTGTGCACTATTTTGGCAGAGGGCAAGCGATATAATACAGTAAGTCACCCAGGTTTTGTCAATTTTATATTAAATGGAAAGCAAATGTATATTTACATCATGCTGCACATACTATAATACTATAAAACCCAGAAAAAGGACTTGAACAACTAAAAATTATTATTTAGCACAATAGGATGCTTTCTTACACAAATTAATAACCTTAGCTTTAAGATCTTTTACATACTACATGTACGGTATAGGTTAGTGAAATAAAATCCATCTGCAAGTTAGAAACCATTTTAAAATATGTGTGTTCCGTTTAAAGATATTAACTGGGACATACAGTATTGCTCTTTTCATTCAAATACATATATGTACAATGCAACCTTTCACACCTAACCTTATATAAATGGCTAATCTCTAGCTCAACCTCTAATTCTTAACATACGGTAACCCCAAACTTCTAACAGCCTCTAACAGAGTGGGAACAAAGTGTCCTCACAATGATGTTTTTTGACACAACAGTGTCCCCACAAGTACTGCAGTACTAGACCACACTGCACCACACACACATAAGTTTTATTTCCTGCTGCTTCAGGTTGCAGTCATTTCCCACTGAGACTCCTTTGCGGTGTTAACCTCACCTTGGTTTTTCATGGTTAATGAAACACAAACACAACACGGCTTATGTGCGTTTAACCGTCAAAAATATGTTTACCATTTCTGTGAAGGCTGCTTGTGTTGTATAGGGGGAAATGACCCTGGGTTTTACATTTAAGAACTCCCCAAGGACACTGTCAGAATGTTTTGGCCCCATTACCCACGAATAGCAACATACATTTTACAGTAAAGACTGTCACTGTTTTAGAGAAGCAGAGCTGAACGAAGGGCAGACTCACAGGGAAATACTAATAAAGTTTCCTTAACTGGTAGACATTGGCGAGATCAAATAGATTTTTAAAAGATTCCATCCAGTGCTTGAATGTACAGAAACATATGCATTTTAAACACCTATAAACTACTTAAGTGTGATTTAGATTCTCAATAATGAAATGGTGACAGAGGCTGTGCAGTTGTGATCATGCAGTGTAGAAATGAATAGTCTCCTAAACAACAGCCACAAACCACAAATATGAAAAAGCCCAAGCTACATCTGCCATCTGGATAAAATGAAATGGCTATTTTTCTCTAATTTGGAAAATAATTTAGAGAATCTGTTATATTTGTTGTTGTCATCATATTTTGGACAACATAAAACTAGCTTTTTACCGAGATAAATTTGACTAAAGTTGTAAATTAAGTGATTTGTGGCCTCATTATATTATTTAAATGTGTTAACCTAGTCTTACTATTGTGATATGTTGTCTCTGTCCATTTATTATTGATAGTTTTTACTAATGCCGTCATAATGGACACATTATTCCCTTCCATTAATATGTTAAAATAATCAGATTAAAGATTGTATCACATTTAAACATATAAATAAATAAAATAATTACATATCTACATACTGGCCGCTCTGCCAGTATGGACTAAGGACTAGCAGTGCCTTGTTGATCATTAAAGGATCATTAAGGTTCAGTAAATATATTTTATTTTGAATGTTATTTAATAAATCCCATATTGAATCCGTGTTCACATTCTCAATGATTTGTTGTTATACGAATCTCAGTGTCAGGGCCAGACTTTCCAAAGTTGTGACGTTCAGTGCTCACCTCGTTCATTCTTAGTTCCAGTTGTTACCATCTGGTTCACATTTGAGATCCCTTCCGTATAAACTAATAGATTCAGATGTTCATTTGTTCCATGTGGCCTAACACCAGGGACGAAGACATAAACACCTGTAGATGTGCCATAGCACTGAATGCTCCAATGTCTCTTCTCAGTTTAACATTAAATGTTTTACATTTTACATTAATGTATTGTCTAATGTGACGAAGTTCTCAGTTAAAAGAAATGTTGTTTTTAACACGTAACTATTTGTTTCCTTTTGTCTAGAAACAGCCTTCTGTTAGTGAACAGAAAATAAAACTGATTGTAAGCATTTTCCTGCTTAGTTTTCTCACTGTGGTTTGGGTTGAGCTCACATTCACACTGCATGTCACACTGTTTCCCACACAGCCGTGCCATGTGTTTAACAATGCCTTTCATTTCATTTACATTTTATGAAACCCAAACTAAAGAAGTATCGGTACTGCTACATGGTACTGGCCAATACACAAATGGCATATACAGTACTTGTACTCGTAACGGTATGCAAAAGTGGTATTGGTACAGCCCTATATTTAAATCATCCATCCCAACACCATCACTACTGTCTGGAGGACAGCAGTGCAGGGTTTAAAAGGTTGCCAACGATGGCTTAAACCTCATTTTTTCATTCCACCAAAACTATTTAAAATATATTGAGGTCTGCAGGATTTACATCCTGTTGAGGTATAAAAAGTCCAACAGCACAGGCAGTTTCAAAAAGATACCTAAAATTGAAGAAGAAGAAAAACAGACTGTACCAGTAGTGTGCATTACGCTGTTTCTATACATGTATTCAGTACCTGTGTGAGGTAAACAGCTGTAGTTCCACAGCTGGATTCTCTTGATACAGCCTCAGTAGTGCTGCAGTCACTGACATTGCTTCTCAGTTGTGGAAACTTCTGATCATTCTTCTCTTAAAAAAATACAACAGGAAACACTTCAATGGAGCATCTCGGTTTCAAAGCCCAACTATCTTAACACAATCAAGTCAATAAGAGAACATATTGTATGTTGCATCAGCAATTTTCCCATATAATATATATTCATCTTTACCAACTTTCCTGGCACAGACAGCAATAATAACACACAAACAGTCTGTTTTCACCGCATGTTACTTTTGAAAAGTAATTAGTAATAGTTATGTTACTTTTACCAAATAGTGACTGTGACTTAGTAACTGAATTATTACACTATAAAAGTAACTAGTTAGCAGGAAAGGTAACTATTGTGTCACTTTTTTAAATAGTTTAAATATTTTTCACAAGCAAACAGTTTAACTGTGAAGGGTTTTTACTCTGTAGTGTAAATTAAATAAATTAAACTTTAGCTGTTAGGACGGTGTGGCTAGCTGTCATTCTTTGATAGCTCAAGTTAGCCACACCTGGCTAGCACACCTAATTAATTTTGGTTTTGGTCGCAAGTTTTGTAGAAGCGTCGTTTGATAAACATAATGTACGCTCCACGTGTATATTTTTTTCTTTTACCTCTCGGAGATTTAAATGGTTTTGAAAACGCCACTTTCCCCCTCAAAAATCGTCATTGTGGCCGCTTACCTCTGCTAGTTTGGGTACACGAGCCGGCAGCAGGCGAGTAAGATTTGGTGTAAACACTGCCTCTGATTGGCTAATACTGAAAGATAAGCCTGCCTTAGCCAATCATCGTCAATTAGGCGGTCGTCTCGTCCCTCCTCCCTCTCAAAATAAGTGAAGTGACAACGATTTCAATTTCACTGGACTACACATTGAAACAACGATTAAAATATGTCTAATCTTAATCATAACTCCAAACTGAATCTTTAAACTCAAAATATTGTCTTTCTTAGTGAGGACCTGAAAATAGCAACAAAGCATTTTCCAAAAAAAGTCCCCTAAAAGATAGCTATTCCTACAAAGACCACACACAGACACACGTTCAAACACACACACACAGCTAGCACAGTTAACCATAGGGGTTTTACAGAGACCACAACAGAATAAAACAACAGCCCGGAAAAGGTTAGAAGGTCAAAAACAGCTTAATATTAAATCAGCCAAAACACCAAACAATCTGTCTGATCTGCTGCCATTAAAAGGAAGAAAAACGCTGATTCTTTTTTACAGATACCAGTGGTGACTTCTGGAAAGAAAAAGAAAAGTCTTTTGGAATCGACAGTCTTCTCCACCTCTTTAAGAAAGCACAACTGTGTCCTAATCAAACATTTCAGCAGATGTTACGGCAGCCCTTTGTTAAACAATGAGGTTTCAATTTGTTTTGTTTCTTTTAAATGCTCGAAAAAGTGTTTGCTCCATGACAGGCTTGTCTCCGTGACAGTAAATTTAGAACCACAACATTTTTGCTTAATTTACCTCATCAGGACCGAGACATTCAAAAACCTCTAATTACTTCAAAGAAATATGTCCCAGATGTGACTAAGAGAGGAGGAAAGGAAGTGCTGGTGGAGGGCCATACATGAACGAGAGTTACTGATCACAAAGTTACATTTTACCACAGCACAATGAGGACTGCCGGCGTCTGTTAATACTGCGTAACAGTCAGATGATAACAGCTACTGTGTTTCAGCTACGATACTTAGCGTGATATCATAAGAGAAGACACGAACCCATACACGTTTCTATCACCGCCACAGGACACAGTGTATATTTAAAGTCAAACTATGCTTTTAAAAAAAGCAAAGCCCTGAGTCAAGAAAAATGAATCGCCTTAATGATTTCATTCTTTATTTTACGGGTTAGGTGAAGTATATCATGCTGTGTTATTTCTCCTTATACCTTTCTTCTGTAGGTAAGCAATATGTACAGCTTTTGACTTTTAGCAAGGCGGAGGAGTGGTTAGTGCTCCTGCCTCACAGCAAGACGATCGCTGGTTCTATTCCCGTTAGTAACTGAGAGTCTTTCTGTATTGAGCTGTGATGCATGGTTGTTCTTCCCCTTGGTATAAGTGTGAATGCTTGTTTGCTTGTCTGTAGATGTGTTCCTGTGATGGACTAGTGAACTGATTAGTGGCCCACAAACTTCCCAGTATCAGTTCTGGAGAACTAAAGAAGCGTAACATGTAGTCAGCAACATGCTAACGTAGCATGTTGTCACTAACGAGCTGGTAAAATGAGGACAAATCCTATTTGAATCCAGCTATTTTTCAAAGCCTGACATTTGAGTCTAGGCCTCATGGCAACAAACCACATATACTATACTGCGTGTGTGTGTGTGTGTGTGTGTTTATGTGAGTGCGTTGTTGCTGCCAAGACTGTGTGTCTATATGCTATGCACCATGTGCTTCCAATTACAGACATCATTTCTTCCCTTAGGCCAAAACATCTGCATCACAGATATTTTATTTTTATGGTGCTGTGTGAAATCTGAATCACGTTGCCATGGAAGACGAAGGTGGAGCCATCTAAACACGGGACATTAAAACTGAAAAAAAGATGCACATGTACAATGTCACGTACCCTACGTCATTTACCATTAGAAAACCCAATTAGGAACGGTCATCAAAGGAAATACAATGTAACAACACATGAGCACAAATATATATACAATATTTATTGGACTGTAATTCGCACTGGAGTATAAGTCGCACCAGCCCATATTTATTGGACTGTAATTCGCACCGGAGTATAAGTCGCACCAGCCAGCTATGCTAATGCGCTTTCGCGTCTGTTAGTGTGAAAATAACAAATGTGAAATTATATATTTTAATATATAAGTCCTGAGTGTAAGTCGTTATGTATATACAGTACATATGTTTAATACAACAGGTGTAATATTTGAAAACAATAACTTTGGCTAATTGTTGTTAAAAAGTCAGTAGACATGAATTAAATACATATGTTTAATACAACAGGTGTCATATTTGAAAACAATAACTTTGGCTAATTTAATCGTAACTCTATTTTTTATGGTATGATATATACATATAGTACGTATGATGTATTAATGTGAGTATTATACCCACATTTAGAAGAACCACTTTCAGCTGGTTTCTTTGTCAGTTTGACCAAAGTGAACCAAAGTGCTGGGTCACATCAGGAAAGGCATCTGGTGTAAAAACTGGCTCCACAGAATATAAAAATTGGAATCCAAAAGAAAAAAAAAGCTTTGGATGAAATTATATTTTCATGAAGTAATGCTAGCGAGAGCCAACTCCTTGTGGTATTTAATGTAATAGTATAATGCATTCAAACCAGTGAAAAAGACCTGACATAAATGATGACTTTCTCTCCTCGTGGTATATTTCATTTAAACCGAAGGTGGCTACTGAAACCTGGTTTCATTCAGGCGACACCACGTGAAGCAGCAGCCCACCTGCATCCTTCAGGTCTGTGGACGGTGGAGAAGTGTTTAAGGCAGCGTGCGTGTGCTCATAAAATGCTCCCAGCTGATTTTTAAAGGCCATTAGAGAGAGAAAAAGTAAATGAGAACCAGGCCAGGGCTGCTGGCATTTACCTCTGCATTAAATCTACCTGCAGAAGTGTCTCAGCGTTGATTCTGAGACGTTCGTTGTGGGAACAAAAAGGCAAAGACGAGGCCTTTGTTTGTTACGTAAACAGAGAAACTTAAAGGGTTTGACTGGAAATCCATACTGATTAAATATCCAGATGGTGAACTTTACAGCTACACGGTCACACTGGAAAACACCGTCCAGTGCCAAGGAGCTTTTTCTCTCTTTTTTCCCCTTTTTGAAGATAATATCCTGCACACAGCTTCTCAGGGAGATTGTGAAATTCAGTAAAGTGTTTTTTAAGGCTTAAGTAGAAATCAGTCGTCTGCGTTTGATTAAAAAACAAAACGGATAACAACAACGGTCACTGCCAATGATAACACTGGATACGCTTATGCTAGTTTTGTTTATGATTAGCATGAAGATATTGGATTAAGTAACATTGTACAGATTGACTAAGTGTGTGTTTAATAAGTTATCTGGGTTTCCACTCTGTTCTTGGGAGTATTTTCCAGAATTTTTTCAGCGATTTTTTTTCTACAGTTGTACCTGATGTACCCTATATTTGGCACCTTCACTCAGATTAAATATACATTTACATGTAACCAGGGAGAAAACTTGGCAACCACACAATGATAGACAAACGTACACTTCGACAGGAATGTTGTTAGATGTCTCTCTAGGCGATAAATACTGCATACGGACGGAGAAGTCGCCCAAACTAGCGTCAAAGTAAACAGACACTGGAAATGGAAGAGCTGTTCAAATGTGATTGGCTGTTAGTGTCACACGTGACAACAGACATACATGTGCAAAACCTTTAACCTGTTTTCTCTCAATGTGATGCAAAGAAGAAGAAGGGAGGAATAATAACAAATAAAATATAATCGTTCTTTAGTCCCGGATTTTCCAGGTTTTCCAGGACATATGGAACCTCAAGTTTGTGAAATGTACCTTTATAGACGTACACAGTATCTGTACAAGAAACTACAAAGTTACTTCAAAAACTTTGAATACCTTTGGTATGTGCTCTTTCTTCTTACTGACATCTTACTCTGTGCCCACACGGTGCAGCGTGTCATGAGGTTGTTTTGATGTACAAATATAACCTCACGTCTTCCTGGACAGTCGTCATTAGGGCAGAAAAGATGAACAGAGATTGTGAAGTGGATGGACGGATAATAAGCAGGAAGACAAAGAAACAAACAGAGAGACGCTGCCTCTTCTAAACAAAGAAGAACCAGCGCAGAAGAAGTGATAAAAACACTCCAGCCACGCGTGTAAACAAACAAAG
This sequence comes from Cynoglossus semilaevis, assembly GCF_000523025.1. NCBI lineage: Eukaryota > Metazoa > Chordata > Actinopteri > Pleuronectiformes > Cynoglossidae > Cynoglossus > Cynoglossus semilaevis. Next base: position 18,480,926 of record NC_024308.1, on the reverse strand, counting down.
TCAGACCTTTGTGTGTTACTGTATTTTGGCGTCCATCTTTTATCTCCTCTGTAATTATCTCTGGTTTGGTGATTACCAGCTCTCATCTGCCTGTGTCTGTAATCTGCACCCAAAGGACTTCCACATGTTCACTCCATTAATGAGTCCACCAGGAACAACATGGAAAATGTCCAGTTTGTGGGACTTGACGACACATGAGGGACGACAGAGACAATCAGAGACAACTGCGACAACTGAGACGACAGAGACAACTGAGGCAACTGAGACAACTGAGACAACAGGGACAAACAGATACAACAGAGACAACTGAGATGACAGAGACAACTGAGACAACTGAGACGACAGAGACAACTGAGACAACTGAGACGACAGGGACAACTGAGACAACTGAGACAACTGAGGCGACAGGGACAACTGAGACAACTGAGGCAACTGAGGCAACTTAAAGAACTGAGACAACTGAGACATCTAAGACAACAGAGAAAACTGAGACAATCAGAGACAACAGAGACAATGGAGACAATAAACAACTGAGACAACTGAGACATCTAAGACAACAGAGAAAACTGAGACGACAGGGACAACTGAGACAACTGAGACAACTGAGGCAACTTAAACAACTGAGACAACTGAGGCAACTGAGACAACTGAGACAACAGAGACAACAGAAACAACTGAGACAACAGAGACATTAGAGACAACTGAGACAACAGAGACAAACAGAGAAAACAGAGACGACCAAGAGAACAGAGACAACTGAGACAACTAAGACAACTAAGACAACTAAGACAACAGAGACAACTGGGACAACTGAGACAAAAGAGACAACTTATACGACTGAGACATCAGAGACAACAGAGACAACTGAGACAACTGAGACAAACAGAGACAACTGCAACAACAGAGACAACTGAGACAACTGAAACAAAAGAGACAACTTATATCTAGTAGCCATCTAGTAGCATCAACTGAAATTACAGCTGATTTGTTGTAATTTGTTCCATTTGTTTTGGCAGGCCAGATCAGAGAGCCCAGCGGGCTGTACCAAGTCCACAAGCCGTAGTTTGCCAAAGTCTGGTCAAGAGAATTAAGGAGTTTTTATGACCTTTCACTGCAACCATATTGTTTCCTGGTCCACTGCTGTGTCTGGGTTGTTACAGTACATGCCGTGACTTCAAGATGACATCACAGCCGTCTGTGTTCAGTCCTGCAGTGAAGGTCTGACAAAAAGCTCCAGGTAAAGAATGTTTAAGGCCACAGGAAACCCAATCTCCCTCCACCGGCGTACGATGGGAGAGGCTCCAGTTGAGTAAGGTCGGAGGTCAAGCATGTGCGGGACGTGACGCCAACAGCGCAGCACTCCAGGCACAATGTTTTATTTTTATCAAATGAGAGAGCGCGCCGCTGCTTCACTGCCGCCCGAGGCATTGATTTGAAATGTTTCCAATCAAACATCGTTGGCATCAAATTACAGCTAAGCTGGGTAAAACACCGGTTGCCTCCAGCGTCGTGCTTTGAGTGTGGCACTGAAATTACAGCGTTGGTCATGACTTGTGATTAGAGTGTGTACGTGTGGATGTCAGTCAGTCAAACTCTGGAGGGAAAGCCGACAATTAGACTGACATGTTAGAAAGATCCAGTGATAACATTGACTCTTGAAGTGGTTCTATACACACAGTACTTACTGTATACATGTACATATACTGCATGTGTACATGTGTTTCTTTCCCCTTGACTACTGGAACATTATTGTTTCATTTAAACCTTAAACTTGTGATTAAAAACCTTCGTCACAGGAACGAGTAAAACTTTGAGGTTTAGAGACGGATCTATCCATCTATCCATCTATCCATCCATCCATCCATCCATCCATCTTTCCATCCATCCATCCATCTATCTATCTATCTATCTATCTATCCATCCCTTTTTTTTTTTTTTTTGGTACTTCACAGTCTGGCTCAGTTTCGGACTTTTTCTCTGGAGCAGTTCTTCATCCTCTGAGATGTATTACTGCCACCCACAGATGTATTTTCTTTTCTTTTCTTTTCCTTTTTTTTTTTTTTTTGGTACTGAGAAAATGTTTTCACTGAGAAAACCCCACTGAAACAGACTCTGAGACGGAGTGAAGTGTCACGGATGAACCCAGCACAGACTACTGCCCTTGAACCATTAAAACCATGAGCTGTAACAACCTTGGTGTTAGATAAAAACCCAATCCCCAGACGGCAGTGCCTCTACACATCTGATGCATCGGTTTAGACTAAACACACACTCCTCTTTAATTTCAAATCTGCTCTCCTGCCAAAAGACTGGGAAATTTCACCAGGATTTTTCCAGACGCTGAAACCGGCTGCGGTGAGGCGCAGCTCCCTGCAATCTACAGCACAGGTGATAGCTGTAAAGGCACCTTCGTCGTAAACAGACAATAGAGTTAGGAATAGGAGCGACCACAGCTGCTGACATCGCTGCAAACCTTGGGAAACAAATCTGCATCTGCCATCGATTCAGGAAAGGTTGAGCGCCGGGGTATACGGTAAATGCTCTCTATGTCCAGAAAGACCAGAGGCCTGTGTGCAGACACCTGTCAGCTACATACCACAGCAGGGGTCCTACATATACCATCTATGTAACAGCCACTGACACTGAAGTAAGACATGCACCCTGGGGACAAAAGGCTGTTTGTTTCTCCGAAATATAACGTAACAGGGGCAAAAAGAAGCACAGAGTCTATGTAAGTGTAAAGGAGATTTCCAAAGAGTTGAAAACAACAATGAGTGTGTGTCTGTGTGTGTCTGTGTGTGTTTAGGCAGGAAACAAACATCATTTACACTTATGTTTATGGTGGTGGTTTCAGAAATGAGTTCTTGATTTTTCCTTTCAATAAAAAGCATAAACCTAAAGCTCTTTTCTACTGATCTCTCAGTCTATTCTTGTATTAGAGTTTTTGATGAAAGGACTAAAGGACATTTTGAATCACTCAGTAGCAGAAACAACTGGACAGACAGACAGCAGCAGCAGCCCCGTCTCCTCTGCTCCGCCGTCCACATCTGCCATGCACCAAACGGACACACAGCACAAAAGACGCCAGAAGTCCAAGCATCCAAAGAGGAGAAAAACGAACTAGAAACAGACAAACTCACGTCCTCCGTGAGAGGACAGATGGTTGTCATTTTAAATCCTACGTGTCCAGACAGAGACAGAAAGAGCAGGAAAAAAGTGGAATCCTACAGATTTAGAACTTACTTTTTGGATGTTTTTCTCCTTTCAGACCATTTGTTCAGAGAGTGTTCCTGGTTATCCAAGTGACAGTCAGATGGCTCGATGTTCTCACCATCTAACTCACTCACTAACTAACTAACTAACTGACTAACTGACTAACCGTCAGCCGCCCGGAGCAGGACTCACTGAGCTGATGTAAGAAGTGGAAAAGAGAAAGAAAGAGAGAGAGAGCGAGAGGGAGAGAGAGAGAGAGAGAGAAGGGGGAAAAAGACTTCACATTCTGTGGATTCTTGGGAATGTGCCAGAAGTCCCAGAATTCCTCATGCCACACATAAGGTTTCAATTAAGTCTGAATCCAACGCTGGATCAAAAAAACCTTTCTTCCTCCGAGAGGAGACTTTCTTCTGACAGGCAGAGAGCGAATCAACTCCAATTCAAGGTAGTGTTTGTGTTGCTTTCTCCTGATGTCTGTCATTTTGTTACGGCGTTACGGGACACATCGAAAGCTGCCATTCTCCATCCACATTCACATCCTTCAGGTTTGAAATACAGTGTAAATTCAAATGCAAATGTGTTAAAAAAAATTAAGTTAATGAGAAAAAAAAGTATTGACCAGGCTGATGGTTTACCTAAATATAATCATTCAGGACAGGGGTCCCCAACCCTTGGTCTGGGGACCGATGCCGGTCCATAAGTCATTTGGTACCGGGCCGCAGTGGGACACAGTGAAAGAATGCACTTCAGTTTTACTAATTTACTTAATCCAATAAGAATCCAGTCATATCCCTTTACTTTCTTCATTCAAAGATGTTTCAAAACAACAGGTCAAAGGTCATTCAGACCTTTCACAGAGCTGCGGTGATACTACAAACCACAAAAGGGAGAAATCGCACGTGTTGCATTTTGTGACTTTATTTAATAAAGATGATAAAAAGCAAAGTTGTATTCTTAAAGCTGAATGTTTTATCTTTCATGATTACAAGCAGGGAAGAAGCTAATCTTATAAATACCCCCCACCCCCACAGCCCTTAATGGAGTACCTTGATTCCATGCTGATAAGAAACTGCAGTTTGATCATCATTTGAGTTCAGTAATGTATAAAAATCACCACGGAAAATTGGAAAAATTGCGATTGAAATCTTTAAATCATCTACTAGTAAGTATAAAAAAATTAGTGTCATAAGCACAATAAATAAGATGTCACTGAAAATCTGCTTCATCCAGTCCGTGTGACAGGAACTCTGTCCTACTTCAGGCTTGGTTCAAGTGTTTGTCAGAAAAAAAAACAAAAACAAAACAGACGATGATGTCAACAAACAGGACAGGAGATGGACAGTTTTAACTAAACTTTGTTTAGTTCCTTCGTTTGATTGGACTGGGAATTTTCTTTGTCTGGAATGCATGCACTGGGTATTGCACAACAACGTAACGGTTGCTTCTGTAAACGTAACGAGACTAATCCAAGATCTTTGAGATGCTTTCCATTTTCACATTTTCACTATACTCCGTTCTTCACCAACTCGTGCACCCCCTGCTGGTCGATGATCAGGGTCGGACGGAACTCCCGTCCCTTCACCAACTCTTCAAGGCCCTGAAAGAGTTATCGATAACATCGGGTTCATGTCGGGATGCGGACTTTTTTGTTTTCTTTTGCAGTCTCTATTTTATCTGTGCTCACCTCTCCTCCGTAAGAGACCAGAGGGGAGATCTCACATTTGATTGGCAGGTCTGTTCCATCCTTCAGGCTGTGATGGAAAAGGACAGAGTTTCAGGGTGGGTAAAAAGACAAAATATTGAAGAAAGAATGAGAGATTTGTTCCTGCGAAAAAGGAGAGTCATAAGCAGCCGTTGTTCTTCTGTTGAAGAGCGATCGGAAATATCAGAATCAGAGTTGTTCATTCCCAAAACGCAACCAGTGATTTCTCCTTTGTCTCGTAACGGACATGTTCTAGAAGAAAACAGGTGAGAGACAGGCAGTGGGAACTTGTGTTTCTCTGTCACAACCTTGCACCACATCCACCGTCACTCAGGTTGTTTAGTTCTAGACAATCGTTACAGACAAAAATCACGTCTGGAGGAGTGCAGGGTTTCTGCTCCGCAGTGGCAGATGCAGTACAGGTGCCTGACGAGGAAGCAGGAAGAAGCTGAGGTGTTTGCGGAAGAAGCGCTCTTACCAGCCTGAAAAAAACATTCATGGGCGTCATGAATGTTTCTGAAGCACATGCCCATTTAGCTAAACAAAGCAGGTGGGCTTCGATTCAAACCAGCAAGCAAAGGTCGTCTCCTCGGAGACAAATCAGCCGTTGCGAAAGAGTTTGTCGTTTGCAATAAAGTGTGACTGAGCCTCAGACCCATCACGCGAAAAACATAAGAATTAGTAGCAAGAATGTCCGAGGGGACCATGACCTGTCAGCAGGTCTAAAAAAAGTGCTGCGTTCTCAGGGAGCCTCACATGACATCAATGTCCTTTACTTTATCACATTTTTTTTTTTAAAGAAACTGAAAATGTAGCCCATACGGCACATGGCCATGGAGGCAGCTGTTTTCAGTGGTGATGAAGAAAAGGTGACATTAAATAGCAGGATTAATGTTAAGTATTGTAAAAAAAAAAGCCAAAACCCCATCACCATGCACTCAGTGCTGCAGGGTTTAATAATTACTTTCTGTTGCCATCATCTTTGACACTGTCTGCTGCTCCATCTCTGGAAATAGCGCATGAGACACACATTTGTGGGACCAAACATGAGACACGGGGTGTAAGGCTTGTTGTATGAGACGACTCTAACGTAAACAAAGAGGGTTTTTTTTTTCTAACTCGTAAAAATATTTAAATGTACGGAAGTTGGAAACAGCACGCTGTATGTGGCCGTGTTGCACTCAGCCGCCTGTGGTCACCTGGGTATGGCTGGCACACGTCTGCCATTCTCGTCGATGAAGTGGCCTCCGGCATTGAGGACCCAGCGGTGGTGGAGCGACGTCAGAGCATGTCGGGCTGTGGTGGGTGTGTCTTTGCCATCCTGGCGGTCAGCGTTCTTCAACGGCGCAAACTCGTCCTCCCTCAGCACTTCGTACACGACAAATGTCCTGTAGGATACAAACAGAGCCAGAGCACGCGTTCATCAAGTATTGATACTAATAAATACTTCATTTTTGACAAATCGCCGACTAGGAAAGAGACACCATGTGATCAAGTCCGCTAGACTGTTAAGGTGACATTATGAAAAAAACGTACCATAGTTTCTGGACTATAAGTCGCACTTTATTCATCCTTTGGCTGGATTTGTGACTTATACTCAGGTGCAACTTATGTGTATTAAAATATATAATTTCACATGTTTTTCACACTGACAGCCGCTAGAGGGCACTCTAGGTTTGCGTACCAGTATCTGCTACTCCTGTACCACGGAGACCTTACATGTTCGTTATAGAAGTTTCAACATCTTAGACATGAGAACTTTTTTAAAAAAAAGTCTCAACACGAGATTGAAAGAAAAGTAATTTATAAAATTTACAGTTATACTATACTACCTACTGTGATCTCCTTTTGCCTGGACCTGCTCAAGTACCTTGAAATATTTCTATGTTGACACACTTATCTCCACAGCAACGCCAGACACTGATTCTTTTTGCTTTGGAATATAATGGAGAGAAGTTATGCGGAGTCTTTCCATCGGTCAATCATTACAGAAATCCTCTCACTGAATGTAAAGTTCTGTTGGAGCTGATGTCATGTAACCATGGAGGGGGCGGAGGAGGTTAATAGCTCATAAAACCTCCATATTCCTGCAGAGAAGCTTGGCGGGCCTGCTCGGCTGGACGAGGACTCTGAGGAACTGCGCGACTAAGGCTGGCGTATTGGGATCAGCACTGGAAAAAAGGGGGGGGTTGGTTCATGTGCGGAAGAACGAAATCCAGAACGAGTCAAAGGCCTGGGCTCAGAGGCTTTGCAGAAAAACATATGTAATTAGGCCACTTCTCAAAACAGGCAGAAATATTCGTTGTATTCTTGTGAAAGTGCATCCAACATGTACTCACAGCACCTCACTTTTTCCACAATTTGTTATGTTAGAGCCTAATCCTAAAATGGATTCTTTTTTTTTTCCTCTTACAATACCATACAAATAAAAATAGTTCTTTTTTTTAAATGTATTCAAATTCCAGATGCACTGTATTTGAGCCTTCTACGTCTGATGTATACAAACACACACACACATACAAAAATGCATTGTAACTTACTTGGCAAACTGGAAGATGTCAAAGACAAATTTTTCCATTTTAATCCCGTTTGGTTTGTCTGGTTGGATTACCTCTCCCTGAACATTCACAAATGGAATCTTTTTCTGGGCCACGTGGTGCTGCAGGTTTGGCTCATACTTCCTGAGTGACAAAAACAGAGAAGGGAAAAAAAATACAATTTAACATACACCAGAAACACAACGCTATTGTTCATCTAGTGCGAAACCAAAACCGAAGCATAAAAAAAAAGGATTCGTCGTACTGTACTATGTCTCTGAGAAACGACAGGGTGAAGAAGTGATTTGCCACATTTCCTGCGTTGAACACCAGCCGACCATCTTCACTGCGTTTCTCCGCAGTGGCCAAAGTGATCTCACTGTACTCCACCACCTGATAGAGACCGTCCACCTTGCAGACCACACCCACTGCCTCTGTCGGATTGGTTTTCTCCACTACCTGGAAGATGAACGAACAGTTCAATAACTATATTTAATCGAGCAATCAGTAAATAAACAACAACTTATCACCAACTAACCAACAGACTGTTAAGCTCTTAAGTGACACTAAAGATAAAGTGACAAGCTCAAGATTAAAAACCATGATTTTAGCCAAGCAAAAAAGTTTCTCTTTACAACGGCCGACATCGTGATCGCAATACAAACTCCAAAACTAGAGGCTAACAGCACGAGGTGACACAGAAACACTTTTCTATCCACCCGTGAACATTTTTAGGCACTGTCATAATAGAGTAATAAAATAAATCATAAAAACTCGAAGAACTCGATTGTAGCGTTCTGGCATCTGGTGAAAGTTTTATGTAGCCATATTTATCGGTTATCTTTCTAGCCTAATCTACTGTTTGTTTTGTGCAGTGGCTACTGCAGCAAATCTGTTCAGAAGGTTCAACAGATGAAGGCATTAACCGCCAGGAGGCGACGCCACCGCTGCCAAAAACTTTTTTAGGGAACTTTTCATTTTTCCTGGTTGCAGCTGCTCGTTTTAAAGGGAAACAGAGAACAACATGTGACAGAAAGTACAGTAAATACTCATGTATATCATCTACATATGAGTACAGTCAAAAGGCTAAGCTTTAGCGTTCTGTTTTCAGTGTGGCACAAACATGACTGTATGACATATCTGTGTTTCCTACCGATAGAACGCCACTTCAAAAACCTGCACTAGCCCTTTAAAGTCCCTCTCCCCAACTGCTGGTTTATAATGACAGAGGCCAGTGGGAATGAGGGGGTTGGTGCGAGGGGTGGGGTGACACCACAAGGGCTGCGGTCGAGCTTGGTAATTTATGGTGGGAGGGTGGGACTGTGCTTCTCTGCTCCACCACACGGCCTGTAATGTCAAACAGGAGCAGGATTTATACAGGAGGTTCCAATCTGTTCACCGTTAGCTGCAGATCACGGTGAAAGAATTGACTTTATTAAGAAACTTTGTATCGCAAAGGGACTGACTTTTATTTCACTTTGTCTTGCTTAAAAGTGCAGTAGGAACTAAGGACACACATGATCCTTTTATATAGTGTGACGAACCATATTTGTGCTTAGAAACCACATTCACTTTAGCAATGACATCATCAATGACGTTGTATATTTCTTTGACAAAAAGTATATGGTTTAGAATTTTGAAAAAAAGTAAAAAAAAAAAAACGAGAGAGAGAACACTCCTTTTAATACATCGGTCAATTTTACCACTGTATACTAATTGAGAAAGTCGACAGCGTGTGCTGTGTCACCCCCTAGTGGTAAACGACAGAAGATGCGAGTGTGTGGCAACACAATTTTGTATCCTACCAAGTGTCTGGAAAGGAGCAGGAACCAATCACCATTGACACTGGGCAAATATGAATAACAATTTTTGTTGAGTTAGCTCTGACAGCTGTTTTTGACTAATTTTTGGGTGCAAAATCCAATCTCTATCACGTCAAGTTTTTGAACTATTTTAATTTTTGACGTCAAGTTTTTGAACTATAGGATCCCCGTTTTCTTAAACAAAAAGGAAAATCATTCACCTCATGCTGATCAGATCCCACGATAACAAAATCTGCATCATTTCCGTCACTGCGTTCTTCAACATGACTCAGATCTTCTAGAGGAAGTAGCTGTTCGAAAAACTGGCACCGGAATTTCAGCTGAATGAGCTGACGGTAGATGAGGATGTTCTATTGTACTTTGATTTTTCTTGTTCAATCCTGATGTTTTCACTAAACAAAGTTAACATTCTGCGCACATTTGGTCCACATTTATAGTACAGTCTCAAGTGTGACTGCACAAACAAGTTGCCACGTAGCTGTTGATGAGTCCGATCGTCAGCTGGCAAGTCTTACTACAGCTAATAAGTGGAATTTTGCTTATCTGGTGGGAGAAAAAACTTGACGTGCTAGAAAAAAAAACTGACTGCAATTTTGGAATCAGCATGTCAATTTTAGTTTAAATCAGCATAAAAAATCTAACTCAACAGAATTTTTTTCCCAAGTTGTTTCAAGTTATGTTCAAAATCTGGGGACAAATAAAGAACATCTATCATCTATTAAAAAAAAGGCCATCTATCTGAGCTGACACGCAAACTGGTTTGCCAGCAATCCCAACCATCATGTGACTAGGTCCACGTTCACCAACTATTATGGTTTATTTGCTCTAATAGCAAATGAACCACACCTTTAAATGCAGGACAGGAACATTTGTGATAGCTAACAGTGAATCAAATCAAGTATCATCCTGCAGGAATGAAGAAAGACAAGACCGACTGATCAAATAGGATTATCATCGAGTTGGTTATCAACGTCCAACTGCAGGTGTTACATTACATAAGCACCACTTCAAACATACAAAGGCTCAGGCGATATAAATGCACGCGTACGTGTCATCAAACGGCAGTTTTAACCTCATGTGCTAATGAAAGGGCGTGTTTGTCATTGTTTCAAGCCAGCCTGGAACAAAGTGATCATATAAGGTTAAATGTTTATGACACAACCACATCTGAAGTCCTTTATTGTGGTAGATTAATTTATCATAGTGATTATAAACTCTAGAACCATATGTAAGATAAACACTTTTTATTCCATGCAGAATATAATAAAAAAAACATAATTTCCAATTAACTTTTATTGACACATAATAAAACCTTATCACTATTTTATTTTTACTGTTAAGCTATAAGGAAAATGAAGTCCTGTCAGTCACCGTCAGGGTGCTAGCGTTCTGTGTCTCCTCTCGACATGACCTGGTTTGTTTGGTCAATGGGAGTTTCTGAACACGTTCATGACGATAAACCAGAACTGTTGGTTGGAAATGGCTGGATATTCTTTTGAAATTTAACTTTTTACATTTTTAGAGCATCTTATTTAATATAGTCTGTGTGTTTACACACTGTGGTGACAGAAGTTCTATAAAAAAAGTCCCAAACAGGAAGAGTAAGTAAATATCTGGTATTTTAGACACAAAGATAAGAACAATTTAAATTTATCAACTTGTTTTTTCTGCATCACGGCTGCAGATCACCTGTTTAAAAAAAAAAAAAAAGACCAGCTGCGGAGAGAAAGAGTATGAAGAGGCATGTGACTGACCTTAGCTCCGCAGTCCGCTCCTTTCTGTACACAAAAGCCAACAAAGGCAGGGTCTGCCACTTTGACCAGGATATTATCTACGCAATACACATGGATGAACTGGATCCCTCTTCGCTCCATGTCGTCCACGATGCCCTGGTTCCCTAGAGCTCTGTAAAGACCGCCGTTACCGTCTGAAACGAGCACAGACACAGACACTTAGAACTTAGAAAAAAAACCCCACAAAAGTACATTTTATATTTTTTTGAACAACCCCCATGTCCTTACCAGGAGCCATGGAGGGCTTTCCTTTGCTCTCCAGGATGATCTTTCCTTCATAGTCCATGGCTGGAAGCATGCCCTGCTGGAAGAAGATGACGTTGTCCTTGTCCAGGCCAAAGTATTTATGCTTAGAGAAGAAGTCTTTTGTGGACGCCATGGTCCTTCCACTGATCATGATGTACCTGTGAGAAAATGTATTATTTTACCTTATTCCAGATGGTCAATAATCATTCACGGTCACACTCATCATCGTTAATGATTAGCTCTTCCTGCTTTTTTTTTTAATCTGCCGTATGTAAAGAGAAGAATGTTTAATACACAAACACTGAGAGCAGTTGCAACAGGGTCATGTAGGCAGGCAACCGACGGACTGAGACTCTTGGGTGTTTGAACATAAACCTGGGCAGTTTACACATTTGAACAGGATGATGGATGATATTTACATTTCAATGTTAATGTTTTGTGTGTGGCACCATTTTGTACGCGTGTTATAATTGTGAATAGGTGAACGCGATAGTAATGTGAAATCATGTAAATTTGCAGCGGGGCCGTCATTTCTCTGATTCCAGAGAGGATGACGCATGTTTATTACTTCAGTTCTGAGCTGCTCTGCAGTGACTGATAAACTCTCCACTAAACTTCCTTAATCAAATACCTGCCTTTTAAATATGTCTGACACACGAGGAAAAGAAAATCCCCATCGAGACAACACATCCTGCTTTACAAAGGCCACAGTAGTTCAAAGATTAGCAGTAAGAGAAATGTGGCGCTGCCATTTAGTTTTATTTTAGATTCTTATGCTTTAATCTTGAAGGAGAGGACAGGCATGTCTGTCTTCTGATTGGTCAAAAACCTGCTGACATGACATCATTGCTTTTTGAATTCGAACCAGCAAATCAAGCTATTACAGTAAGTGTTTGCCCTGAACAATGCTGGGAACCACTGATGCTGAACCTACATTTTCACATGTCAGAAAGAAATTTGCATAATTCACTGTAAACACAGTCTATGAAGTTCCTTATAATGAATACCTGGTATTAAAAGTTCTCAGGTCAGTGTGGTGTAAACATTGCTCCCTAAATACAGGATTTCTCACCAGGGAATGTAGCACTTGAGGTTGTGCTTCTGCTCAGCCAGCTGTTGTAGCTTTAAAATGCGTTCGGCCTGGATCTGAAAGAGCGTTTTGTGGGACGGCAGCCCCACGTCGTACATGCCCTTGGGGTAAGAGACTCCTAGTCTGGTCCCCTGGCCTCCAGCCAGCAGCAGCACCGCAACTTTGCTCTGGGAGATGCAGTTAAGTCCTGGAAGAGAGCAGAACTATTTAAGAATACCATAAACAGTAGTATGACAATGCAGGGTTGTAATATAACCCCATACATGTCTTATAGCTTACTGGCACAACATCTAATCTCCAGGAAAGGCCATAGTACAATGCAACATCTTTTAAGAGCATCAAGGATACATATCGTGACAAAAACTTTCGACGTTTTATGACTTTTCCTCAATGACCTTTTCAGTATGACTTACCATAAGCCATAAGGTTGAGCTTAATAAAACTTTACTCTAATTTTTTGTGTGTGTGTGTTTTATAATAGCACCAGTGTATCTCCCATAAAACACTAATGTCACAGTCTTACTGCTTGGGCTTTGAAAGGCAGGCATTATATCGATGTACTGAGAAGGCCTGGTAGACTCAGGCCACCACAAACACAAGCCTCATTTCAAAAACGCCCTTTGGAGATTTTGCCCCAGCTGAACACGGTGACCTCATGGATGAGGGTCATGCAAAAACACAAGTTTACGTCAAGGGCCATAATCAATTCCAGATGTTCTCTTCCTCTCGTCGTCCCCCAGGGACAAGAAGAAGAAGAAAAGAATCCAACAGAAAGACTAAGGACAAATGTTCACCCCCACCTCCCACTGGCAAAAGGATTGCACAAAACATAATGTAAAACTCATGCTTACTTTCTCATGTTACAAATCTCTACAGGAGGTTGAGACTGCGGAGAGTGAGTTTAGAAAAGAACTCATGTAGGGACTCTGACACTCAACAGTCACTCTGTTTGGACAGGGTTGAACTAAAAGTGCTGTTTGACACACACCTGGAACAGCCGCGTCACCAGAGCACACACACATACACACGCAGCCTCTCCTTTTTACGTTGCTTAACATTTACAATTAGGCAAAAATGGGGACTAATTATTCAATTATTATAGGAATTTGACACGCACATAGAGCAACACTGCAAATCTAGTCCAACAACTTCACCTTTCATCTGTCTTTATTTTGTCTTTACTGTGCGGTGGTGTGAGTTATTATGTGGTGTAAAAAAAAGGAACACATTTGCACACATTCTAATATCAACGAATCAAAGTAAACAACGGCGATTTCAACTGACACTAACCTTCTTGTTCCCAGTGTGCCAGGTGCTCCCTGTCCCTCGTCACACTCCCCAGCACCTCTCGGGGGACCGGCTCCATACGGGCGTCCATCTTCTCCTGTTTGCTGCTGCTGGACACCTCCATGGCGTTCCTAAAGAATCCGTTGATCTCTTTGAAGTCCATTCCCTGCAGCTGGACGGTCAATTCTCTCCGCTCCTCAGGGCTCAGCTCATCCCAGAACTGCAGGAGGTGAGACTGCTTGGCCTCAGCCAACCTCTGGCTGAGCTCGCTGATGCTGGAGTCCATGATCAATCGTGCTTTTGATTAACTCTGCCGAAAACACATCAGACGAATGGAATCAGGTTTTTTTTTTTTTTACGCAAAAGAGTTATAAGAAGCAGAACCACGAGAGTGTTCAACGATTAGTCACTTCGAATGGGTGGAGATCAAAATTGTGGAAGTTTTCAAGCGTCATCGGGTTAATGTCATTACTGAGTAAACCTGCATTGTACATTTTTTTAAAAATTATAAAATAAATAAAATGCTGAATAATCACAACAATCAGTGCTGTACATTTGACAGTTCCAATGTGCCGGTGATTTTGTTAAGCTCTACACTATGTAAAGGAAAAACAAGACAATTAGAACTAATTGAGGTAACACCTTTCATCTGCATCCTGAATTGCAGTCTTATTAAAAGACAAACAAGAATGTTGAAGAGCTGTACCAGCACCCGCACTGAGCAGCTGGCAAAACAAGTAAACATCAGGTCGAAATGATAAGAACTAAAACAAACGTTCGGTTAAAAGTCACCAACGTCACCTAAAGTTTAAACACAATTGAACTACTCAAACTATGAAAATAGTATATTGCTGAATTTTTTTTATTTTTATAACGTTCATTTAGATTTGCAAAACATTATTTCCAAGACAAAGATAGATAAAATAAAAATCTTAATTCTACTACCTTGGGGATATGTAAAATTACAAACCCATTTTGGAAAAGGAAGAAAGGTTTCGTCATTTGATCCTGGAAGAATGTAAATGAACACACACACACATATATATATATATATATATATATATATATATATATAGATATAAAATTTGCGGGAACGATGTGAAGGGGGAAATTGTATGATGGATAACGTTAAATAAACCTAAGACTGACTTGAAATATTCTTGTGTAGCATATTAGCTGTTACCGGGACACCGCTCTATTAAATGTAAACAGAGCAGACCATGCTTTAGAGTCGCTGAGTAGAATTTAGTTGCTAAACTTTGACGTTCAAACGTACAGAACCGAGGCTACAGTTTAGCCCCCTCTTTCCTCTCAGCGGCAGCAGAGCTCAGATGAAACCGGCAAGTATTGATAAGCGAGTATCCACACACGCGAAGAAGTGAGTATAGAGTTCTTACCTCTCACAAACGTTCCTTTCGGCTTGAAAATCATTAATTTCTGACGAGGATGCCTTGCGCTTACACCACTTGCTCGGAACACGCCAGACCGCACCCACCGTGACGTCGCACTTGACGTGGCACTACCGCGTTAAGTATGTGTTGCGTTTAAGTGCTTCTCGTGAATCTATGTGACTCAATAGTGTACGACAAATAAGAAATTCTGGATTTATCCGATGGAAAAAAAAACAAAAAAAAAAACAGAAGAGAGGGTGACTGTACGGAGTTGCAAATATTGTGGGTTATCTTATGAATTGTGAAAATGTCAGTTTCCTAAAGTACTTTTAGCCCGGGCTTTTTAAATTTAGTCTGGAGTATGCTGGTGTTTAGTTTTATACTCTGGGAGAGTTAAGATGCCGTTTTTCACCTACATGTGATGTCGTTTTTCGTCCACTACATTTATACATTATTGTCTAATTTTATCCAAAACATTTTTTAAACAATATTAGTAATTCATTCAGAAGTAGTACACTTAGGTTTACAGACCAGGTCATGCATATTGTATACAGTAAATACACCTCAATTCACATCTGAGGCAGCATTTCATCAACGACAGCAAGACACAATAACAAAGCTTTAAAAATTATCACAATCTCAGCTAATCTACGGTAATGGCATGGTTATAATCTCAGTTTATTATAGTTTCATAGTAGTGTATAATTACACTTATAATTATTACATACAGATCCAAGGGTTATTAAATTATATTCACTTTCGTCTCTCTATGCTAGCATTGGGAGCAGTAAGCCAAAACTTTTATAATTTGGTGCTGATCTTTAAAGGTAGATTAAAGGCGGATCAAATTCTCTTCAGAACAGTTGGCAAATTCACCACCGAGCGACGGCATCACGTTTCTATTGCTTTCATTCCAAACACTAGAATTCTAATTTTATACAAATGAATTCAGAGGCTGAAATTTAAACACAATTTCATTGTTGACAGATTTGGGTCTATTGAGGACAATGTATTATATTACCAATGGGCAGGAGGTAGCAGTATTCAACTAAGCCACACGATGGTGACAGCAGTCTTTGAACAAACCGGAAGTAATTTCGGTCATCTGAAGAAGAAGCTTGTTTTGGTTTTCCTCCTTGCTAATGTTAGCCTTTAATGGTCTTCTGTGGGTCTCTGTTCCATTGACAGCTGACAAAAATGAAGAAGTTTTTCGAAGACATCAAGAAGGACATAAAATTCAAATCGGCAGGACCCGGGAAGAAGTTGGAAGATGATACCAGGTAAATAGCTAACCTTTATTTTCCCCAACGGCGTTAAATGATTAGCTCATTTGCTCACACTTTGGACCTTAACTTAGCAAACTGAGCTTCATCGGAGTTGTACAACTGTCCATTATATATACAAACATGTTATAAAGCAAACTTGAGCTCCTATGAGAAGTTAAAAAGTCGCAATGTGTGTAGCTGACAACAAGATAATCGGCTCAACCATCTAATTTCAGGTCTGCTGACAGCTAATCCACAAGTAAGATTATTCACAAATAAGATCATTCGGTCTTCTAGATACATCGTATGGTTACTTAAGCAAGATGCCACCAGAGATAATGAAATTTAACTAATTTAAGTTAGTTGTTGTTACAATTAAGTATTAATTATTATTAGCATTAGTATTAGTATTTTTTATTAGTATTATTGTTTATTGTCATAGTCATTCTAGCCAATTATTATTTTTGAATTAGGTCCACAGATTGCATCATAATCACAGAACAAACATTAATAACAATATGAACTTTTCTCAATCCTCTGTAGTACCAAGCCTGAAGTGAGGCCAAGCAGCTCCGCTGTCAAGAAAACTCACCACACTCCAACTGAAGGAGCTCAAAGAGCTGGAGCTGCGGCTCTCGCCAGGATTGAGCAGCAGTCCCGGCTGAAGGTTCACACCTCTCAGGACCACATCAGGAACCAAGGTGAAACCACAGCCAAATACTGTCAACCAAATCTGGTGTTCTTCTAACAGATATTGTTGTGGATATTTGAGTGTTTTTTTTTCCTTTTGTAGTAAGAAGAGAACTTGAGGCAGAAGCAGCTGCTTTGGCCATTAACGAAAAGGCAGCAGCCGGGGAGGTGTGCACTGCTCTTAATTTCTTTGTCCACCTTGCAACCATGTAGACCAATGGTACAATGTAATTCAGTTCTTACAGTGTATGGTCATTAATAGTGACTAATAAGACTAATGAGGTCTGTTTTCCGTAATACTAAAAATAATTAGTCATTTGCTCTTGATCCACCAGAACTCCTTCTGTGTTCTACTGCTAGATTGCGACCTACTTATTGGGCACCTCTTGTCTAGAGTTGATACAGTGTGAGGTCTGTTTTCCGTAATACTAAAAATTGAAAAAAACAATCTTTTCAGGGATCCTACGTGCCAACTAAAGACCACACATGTCTCTCAGTATCAGGTGTGTACTTCACCTGTCCCTTAACAGGAGCCACTTTATCTAAAAGTGAGAGGGACTCACACGTTAAGGAAGCCATTATAATGGTATGGAGAAAGTTTTATTGTCATTCAGTCGTAATGATTGTGTTACACAAATTAAACTCAATGTTTTTCACTTAAACTGCCAGCGGTTTGAGGAAGACGCAGTCGAGGCTTCAGTTATGATGATTCACACCTTCAACAAAGACAGAGAGAAGGTGAAGGCTGCTGTGGACATCATTAGCAAGTGAGACGACGCAAATAGTCAATATTTGTAATTTACAGTAAAGTACACCAAGACTATTTTTTTCAATCGTTGTCTGTTCTCTCGTAAACAGGTATGTGGAAAACATATGTAAGAATCCCACAGAGGAAAAATACAGGAAGATAAAAGTCAACAACAAAGTGTTTCAGGTACAGTATTTAAAAACCTGGGTGTGCTGTCACTTATCTGTGCTGTCAGAGAACATGTTATGGTCAGACACGGTGACAGTCGTTGAACCTTTTTCAAAAACAAATGTTTGTCCACTTCAAGGAGAAAGTTCGATGTGTGGAGGGCAGTAGAGAGTTTCTGCTGGCGTTGGGCTTCACAAGCACCATGTTTCCGATAGAGGGTCAAGGTAAAGTGTTTATGATGGTCTAGCGTATACATACTGCAGTGTCACTAAACAACGTCAATACCCTGTGATTAATCGGATTAAAGTCAGTGGTCATTTGACAGCCTTACTTTCAAGATTTATCTTTAGAAACTGTTTCGATTCTCTGTAACAAATTAGCCATGACATTTGTGTGCTTGCGTTTACCGGTGTCCAGACGAGGAAGAGGAGTTCCTAGTGTTACCAGAACAGAGCCCCGATGCCCTGGAGTTGATGAAGGAGAGGAGGGACCGTCTTCAGAGAGGAGAACCAGTCAGAGCTCAGCTGGACAGACAGCCTCAGGCTTTCGCACCGTCGTCCAACGCCCAGCGCTTCGAGCTCCCATCAGAGTTCTACAACCTAACGGCAGAAGAGCTGAAGAGGGAGCAGCAGCAGAGGTGACGTCTCCTCATTACCTGCTCGTCTCTTTATGTAATGGCCTGACAAGGATGGAAGACCAATGGTGGTCTTCTACTTTCACATATTTTGTCCTGCAATTTCTAAGGTCCAATAAGAAGCTGGGAAAGTCAATACAGTTGACTCGATTGTCTTTTATTACATCTGCCAAAATGACATTTTGCCTGTGATTCTCAGGAGTGATTTGGTGGAAAAGAACGCCATGTTACGCACAAAAGCAATGAGGGAGAAAGAAGAGCAGAGGGAGAGAAGGAAGTACAACTACACACTGCTCAGGATCAGGCTGCCCGATGGAAACATCCTACAAGGTTCTGACGACCGAAAGTTGCGAGTAGTGAGTAATCCCTCACGCTAAATAATAACGGAACGAATTAAACGTGTGCACAGGAACCTTTTACACTTGGGACCGGCTGTCTGTGTTGTTTGGCTTCGTGCGGGACTCCTTGGTGGACGGTTGGCAGCCTTTTGACCTCTTCGCCCCGGGAGGTCAGAAACTAGTAGAGTCAGAAGATGTCGCTCTTGCGGAAAGTAACTTGGTGAGTTGAACCGAGGTCATTACTTGAAGGTAACCAATAACAGAATTGATAGGAATATCGATTGTCGTCACCTTCTTAGTGTTTATACGATGTCCTTCAGGTGAAATAAAAAAAAAGGAAACATATCAGTAATAATTGGACTTTAAGTTAAAGTATACCAACGTACATTTTTGGTCCCCAGAGACAATCAAAAACACTCTAGGATACATAGCCTGACAAAATTGATTTATGTTTACACTCTTTATTTTTATAGTTCACTCAAGCTGAGGTGAAATTGTCCCTATTTACGACATGTCGTGCAAAGTTAAGTTGACCTTTTGCGCTTAGGCATTGGATCAGAAAGGCTATAGTTGTTTTTGACACACCGATAAACTTTGCTCTTGAAACCTAATATGCAAATGACTAAACTGTGACATGGAAAGTAACAATCAACCTCAGATAACAAAGGCACCTGATTATTAGTCGTTCGTTAAAAATCCTCAACTGAATATTTGAACCATAGCACAAACCAGTTATCTGTTATTCGGTTCTGATCGAGCTTCTGGAGAACAAGACATAACACCATAAATGCTTCCACGGCAGAGGAGTTATTTTCAGTTATGAAGTGTTACATTTCTCACACTTGTGCAGGTGATTTCTCGACAAGATGATTTATTTTGAAAGGACAACATGTGAATGTTTTTCCCCTCAGGTCCCTGCTGCTCTGCTCACCTTCGCCTGGGACGAAGCTGTTCAGGCAGATATCGCAGCTGCAGGTGGAAGGAGCCCCACCCTCCTCAAACCTGAGCTGCTGGAAACCATTGAGCAATTGAACTGAGATGACTGTGTCTGAGCCTCCGGGGCTAAAACTCTTTCTTGCCCGTAACTATTGATAAGTGTGCTTTGACAGATGCTAACATGAGTCACAGAAGTAGTTCTAAAAAAGAAAAGAAAAAGTGGGACAGAGGGTTACCCATCATGCACTTGTTTTGCTGAGCATCTCCTCACTTCGCTGAGGAGATCAAGACACTACAGTTTGTCTAAAAAAGGAGGTTTTCCTTTTACTGCCACCTGATCTTTTTTTATTTATCCTGCAATGTTTAGTCCTTAATTTTGCTGAATCAGTATTAAAACGGTGCACACCACTCTCAAAAGAAAATCCCAAAAATGATAAACTGAACATTGAAACGGTTTGAGGCTTTCAGTGCTCAGGTTCAGCAAGTTCTTTCTTTGCGTCAGCAGAGAATGGTTGACTAGTCTAATTCCGTTACTATCAACTGTGAACACATTCAGGCTCATCATATAATGTTATAATGTAATAATGTAATATTATACATTTACATCAGGGTCAAAACAATTCAAATAACAAGATTTCATCAATAAACACACACCCAGACCATTCATATACCAACTGCTTATACCTTTTACTAACAAAGGATTAAATATTTATTTTTCCTAATACATAGAATTGTTATAATTGTTCTTGAGATAGTGATTATTCTTCCACTAACGTTGTCAATATAACGTACAGCTTCTGTTAAACATTGGCCGTTACCTGTTGAATCAACAGCAATGCTTTTGATTTACACGTCTGTGTTTGTAAGTATTTTGTCAAAGTCCGCTTCATGTCAATGAAGATTACTCCGTTAAATGACTGTTTGACTTTGTTCTAATAGTTGACAGGAAATCCTTTGCATAAACATAAACTGCTGTGGGAAACATCCATTAATGCAGGACGTATTAGATCCCTGAGTTGTGTTCGACATTTTCACACTGTACGGGTATTCGACGGAAGGCTGTAAATGTTAACTGTTAGTTGTGCTCCTTCAGTGTCTGTGGCCTGGAATAAAAATCTCTCGCATTTTAATGGTTGCTCCTCTGGTCAAACAGCTTTTACCAGGTCAGTGAAGCTCCCTGTTGTGTTTGTTCCTATCACAGTACTGGTGGCGCATACTACACCTACAACTATTGAAGTCTTAATTAAATGTTGTGCATAACAATGGGGTCGTTACCACAGATAATTACGCCATTAATCACAAATGAACCTTTTAATTACAGCCCAGCGTTAGTGATACTTAACCTTTGTCTGCTGAAGTACATAAAAAGGTGCTCGGTAAGTTTTCTCAGCGGTTGACATTAAAGTGGAACAGTAATGAACTGCTACTCTAGAGACCTACCTAGACAACATGCCTTAGATCATGAATGTCAATCAGAAGACCAACACACTTTATATCCATTTGTCCAACAATAGATTTGAATGTTTGTCACAACAGCAGCCAAATAAAGAGTAAATAGAGGTATTATAAAAGTGCAGTACTTTTATTCAGGTTTAATGAACTTTTCCTGTTCAAGTATTCTTGAAAATACAGAAAATACATATTTATAAAACATTGTTACACTGGACCTAACTGTACAAGTACAGATCTAGCAACTATATCAGTGAATTGTCAGAGTCGGATATTGCAGAGTAAATGCTCCCACTGAAATCAACAGGAAAAACCAATGGACTTTCAGCCCAGCATTTCCCCATTAGTACATTAGGAACCTAGTAAACCTGTGTCGTGTTGTGTGAAACGTAGATAATGCTTTACTACCAGTTTCGGTGCTTCTGAAGAACATTAGGTTTTTCCATTCTGCGTTTCTCCTCTGTTCAACCCAGTGTGCTGTAGCAGTGCTAGAGAGATCCTCATCTCACCTGTTTAAGAGGCCCATGACTGTCACACCTGACTGAATGCCACCGTTGAGAGAGAAAAAAAAATGGCCCCAATGGTTGCACAGTAAATTGGACGAAGCTGCCCTTTGTATTCAGGTCAGAAACTCAATTACATTTGACTGACAGAACAGCACCTGGCCTTCATAAAAATATATATTAGGTAGGAGGGGAAACAGTCCTGAGAGGCCACCTACCGTGGGTTTACTCCACCAGAGGGCAGTGCTTGATTTTTTTTCTTGAAGACTATATTCAATCCAGAACACAGCAATGTTCAGTACCAAAAGGGACAGATGAACCAAAACAGGAGTAGCTTGGATGGGAAGAGGGTCTTATCCTGACCTCAGGCAGTGGCAATGGTAGAAGCTACGCTGGCAACAGGAAGAGCAGCCGTGTCAGAGGGCAGAACTTCCATCGGGACATCTCCCTTAGTGGAGGCATTCTCCTTGGCTGGACCTGAGGAGTGGGATCACGACAATTAGATATCAGTTTTAGATTTTTTTTTTTTTTTTTACATCTGAATAGATACTATTTAGATGTTTTTTGGGCCTGATACTTGGAGTATAGTGAACCTTTATCAACACACTTTTCAACTACTCAAGCCAATGAGGCATCAGGGCAATTATTTGTTGGTTTTGCCATTTAAGAAGACAAAGCTTAAAGGCGACTGCAAACAAATTTTTTTTTAAACAGAATGTTTGAGTTGATTTTGAATGAGCACTGTGTAACTCACCACTTTTTGCAGAGATAATTACACACTCTTCATCGTCATCTTCAGTGTCAGCTTGAAAACCATCAGTCTCCATTGCCTCCGTCTGGACAGAATCAAAAATTAGAGATGTAATCACCACATTCCCTTTAGGATGATATCTCACAGTGACCATTCACTGATGAGTGTTTTCGTACCTGCTCAGTATCAGTACACCTCTTCATGAACTTGGTGATGGACATGCTCCCCGTGCTCTTTCTCTTGTTTGATGCTGAAGAGGAGGTGGAGGAGTTCTGAGGTGTAGTAGGAGAGTTTCCCTGAGAGCCTGTGGCCGCCTGCTCTTCTTCTTTCGCTCCCGTAGTCAAGTAGGTCCACTGACAGGGCAGAGGAAGACCGTCCTGGCTAAAACGTGACAGGACTTCAGTGTGGACATACCAGCAGCAGCGTCTGTAGGTGGACCGCTTCTCATATATAGCATTGTTCTTGATCAGGCGTTTCAGCTGTAACCTGATCGGAGGGAGGAGATGGGGAAACGTTTGTGTGGATACGTAGTTTTCATTACATTTCTTCATGTTGAACGTTTAGGAATTTTTCACATCAACTTACCTGCTGGGGATTTTTTCTACTGGGCTTTGGGGGCTAGAAAGTTCAGGTGGCGGTGGTGTGGTTGATGATGAAGAAGACGCCTGCCGACGACAAAACTCTTGAAACTCATTGATGATCACTTTAGAGCTGTTGATATTGCCGTGCAGCAGAGGCAGCAGCTGACCGAGTACTGAGGAGAAAAGAAGCCCAAAGCCATTAGCATGTGTGCCTTTGACAATATTTAGTAGTGGAAAATGTGATTTAATCCAGCCTCGGGCCACACACGTACATTCTGCTTCTTTCTGACACTTCCGCGACAGCTCATCTGGACTCAGGCTATTGTCCATCTTGGGTAAAGGCTCAATCAGACAGACGCTGTAGGGCTGGAACACTTCCGAAGTAGTTCCTTCTCCCTCCCACATGCAGCCCCTCACCACTGGCTCCAGCACCTTCATCTTCTTTTTGGTGGACATCAGCTCATCCCACTCCCTTGCTTTCAATTTCTGACGCAGCTTCTGTTTCTCCAGGTCGCCACCCTCCTACAGAGTCACACGTGTTATTAAATATTCCAACTGTTGATATTTGGTTTTGACATTAGATCAAAGGTGAAATGCTAAGGCGGTGGAACAAACCATCATCTTTAAAAACATAGGGGTGCATGTGCTGTCTGTTCAAAGCTGGACACAATGACTGGTCAATGATTTACTCAATGTCATACTTCACATTGCAATAAAAAAGGTTAGCACTTCCTGGGTGTGGAGGGGAGAAGGACAAAGACTTTATGTTTGTGCATTTCAGATTTACCTCCTCATCCAGTGCTCCCTCATCATCTGAAAGGTAGCCATGAGGAACAAAAAAGCCATCGTCGTCCTCATCATCATCCTCGCCTGCTTCTTCCTCGTCTTCCTGTGATAGGTGAGAAGTTTGAAAATTTAGAAAACATAGAACGTTTGTTGCTCAAAAGAAACACTTACTTATTATCCTCCAACAACTTACCCCCTCACTATGAGACAATGACTCTCCCGGCTCCTCTTCCTCCCATTCTTCATCACTGTCCACCTCATAGTCTAACAAATCCTGTGGTGTCAGAACAGGCAATTAATATTTTATTTTGAAAAATATAAATGAATTTTTAAAGAGACCAAAGGCCAAGTGTTGCAGCAACTCATGAAAATTTACCTTGTCCAGTCTCAGGGGGAATCTCGGCGAGATGCGTGAACTCTTCTTGCTCCAGGTGCCCCAGTACGCTGGACGGTAGTTTCCATGAAACTGCAAGAGCTTCATGGCTCCATAACGTTTACGGTCTGGCACTCCTTCTGGTTTAGGCACCTCCACTGCCACGCAGTCACTGTGGACACAACAAACATAAGTACGTAAGGCCAGGAGTTTCATCCCTGCTAATGATTCATTTAAGAACAGTTATAATGTAACTTATGTACATACATAAACAGTAAAAATATGTACATAAATAAAATATGTTCTGCACTTGGGCTTTATTTAATTTTGTAAGTTTTATTATTACCTCTTTTTCAAGAATAACATTTTAAGATGAAGACACTACTCTTTTGAATAAACTGTTAGTTTAAATTGTCAACAGCCAATTAATTAAAATCCCTAAGAAACCTTTTTGTCTCACCTCAGCAGTTCTCTCTTCTGTCTGGGGTTGGTGGGTCCTGACTGACGTGGCTGTCGCCCAATCCACTCTCTAAGTCCGTTTTGGGCACGATTTTGATTCACTAAGCATTGGTCAAGTTCCTCCAAGACAGAGTCCGCACACTGAACGCGACAGAGCGGTGCCAAAGCCATGTTTTCTTTGATCTCAAAGGGAGCAAACTTCCCACATGCAGCAGCAAGTGTCTAAAACAGTGAAGAAACAACATACGTCGACTGAAGTCCATACAACACTGGACAGGGAACATACAGTGAATGAAGACAGTGAATAACTTCAGCAAATGTTTTACTGGTTTAAATGATAACATCTACATGTGAAATCAAAGAGTCCTTTATTTTTGTTAAAGATCACCACATATTTACTCTGATTACATAATCCATTGGTATCTATTGGTCTTTCATATATCATCATTTCAACACTATCACTACAGAGCTGACTATGTTGGCCCTATTCTGATCCTTCACCACCAATGGACCTGTGGATCCATGGAATGACAGTACAGATTTATTACAACAGTAAATTTCAAGAAAAAAACCTACTGACCTTGGGAGCCTGTTGAATCTTGGGCTTCTGCAAAAAACGGGTAATTTCTGCTTTCTCAGCTTTAAGACGCTGTAAACAGACACACACAGTCGTCAGACTTTTGTGTAGAAGCTTCTCTCTCCAATCAACATATTTTATTTAGTCACAGTCGTCAGACTTTTGTGTAGAATCTTCTCTCTCCAATCAACATATTTTATTTTCAAAAACTCACATCTTTTTCCTCCTTTAACCGTTTTTCTTCTTCCTTTACTCGCTTCTCTTCTTCTTTCTTCCGTTTTTCCTCAAGCTTTGCCCTATGGTAAATTCCATCACAGTAAGAAAAAAGTTGTTATCATGCACATTGTATGCAGGTTTGGGCCTGAGAGGAACTTTGAATTACTCACTCTAGTTTGACTTTTCGTTGCTCTTCTTTAGCTTTTAGCCTGTCAGCCTTTTCTTTATCCTCCTTCTCTTTCTTTTCACGTTTTTCTCGTTCCTCCTTTTCCTTTTTTTCTCTTTTTTCTTTTTCCTTTTCCTCTTTCAGTTTCCGAGCCTCTTCCTTCTTTTTGTTTTTTGCAGCTTTAGCCTCTTCTCTCAGGCGCTCCTTCTCCTGGCGCATACGCAGTCTCTCATCTTGCACTTGTAGAGTCTACAATGGCAAAAATGCAGTTGTTATTATGTTCCTCAAAGGGTTTGAGGTCATGTTTTCCTTTTTCTTTTTTATGAAAGGTTATCCCGCAAAACACATTATTGTAGTATCACACGTGGTAAAGGTCAAGTTGAGACGGCCAACAGAGGAAAAGCAATTATGCATAAACCTATGTAAGAGTCGTACCTTTATCGATCGCCTTTTAGCCTTTCTTTCATCTGCTGTAGTGGGCGTAGTCTTTGGCTCCTACAATGTGAAAAGAAAACCAAACCTGATCACAGTGTTTTATGTTCAACATATTAGACTATTACATTTAAAATAGTGAATTATATCAGATTGCAGTTAAGATCATGACTGAAATGCAGTTGCATCTGCATTTTTTTTCAATTTACATGATATGTTATTTTTTAATTAATAACATTGGGTGATGCAAAATTTCTTAATTAATTTCTTTTTAATGGAGGTATGTGGAAAAAAGACAGAAAGTAGTGGATGTGCCAACCGTAGGTGTAGTGGGAACGGGGTCATCAGTCTTGGACCTCTCTGGCGAACTTTCAGATGTAGAGCTGACTGTTGATGCCGACAGCATGGACTTATTTCCCAAACTGGAGATATTTCCAGACTCATTATGCTCCTCTGATTCACTATCAGAATCCTGGGTTGTGTCAAGCTGTGAAACGTCATGTTCTTCCACAGTTTCTTCTTCATCCACATTGACAGTTTTGTAGTCCGAGGTGTTTGTGCAAGTTTCATCAGGCTTGCTGGATGTCTCAGAAGAACTGGACGTTTCTGCGCCCTGAACTTTGCCCTCTGTTGCAGAGGAAGAAGAGGCAGGAGTGGGAGCACTAATGCACTTTTTGGGAGATGAAGTGCTGTCCTCAGTCAGATCTATGACCATGTCCTCATTTGAAGGTTCAGGAGACCTTCGGCTCAAAAAGCCATCAAGGGGACCACGACCATTAACCAAGGGTGGTCTGTTTTGTACGGAGTTAGGAGATGACTCGTTTTCCATGTCTGTAGGTTCAGGAACTGCATGTGCACAGCGGCGTTTCGGTGACTGGTTTTGGTCTTTAAGTTCTGGGTTTAAACGTTTAAATGGGAGACGAGCTGTGGGGAAAAAGAAAAAACACTTTTTATTTATTTGGTTAAGTGTTCTGTTGATTTTTAAAATAAAAACGGCAAAGGTCAAATTTGTTAGTTTCATTTTCATAGAACTACAAAAAACACTATAACATCAATTTGTGTTTCTACATATATATATATAAAGAAAACATTTAGGGTGAATAGTAAGTGATTAACAAATACGTGATATCCAAAGATAGACTTAATCCACTTTAATAAAAATTTCATTATAGTCATGCAGTATAATCTACTTTCCTTTACATCTTATTGTTTACAAAATAACCCCTTGGTTTGTACCTTGTACAAGTTTCTTGTTGGCATTGTTACTTTGCTTGCAATCCATGCCTGAAACAAATAAAAGCACAGAAAAATTAGAATATGCATTTCAGACATCCACTGCAGGTTGTGTTTAGTTTGCTCTCCCGCCAACCCTTGTCTTTCTTAAAGCTGAAGCTGACCCGGTCTAATCTGCAGGACACGCACCTTAAAGCCCTGTCAGGGAAAAAAAGATGGCTGACTGGACGACACAGTATCCAACCTAAAAGCACCACTAAAACTTTAAACGGTTAGAGATCTGTGTATGACAGGAACAGGAAAAGTGGACGAGTGAAACGGTGATAACGTTGGGCTCAGTGGAGATAGTTGTGTGAATGTTTGCTACTGTTAGCACTGCTAGCTTTCTGCTAATTTCACATAACTAGCTACTTAGCAATTGGCCACAGACACAGCTAGGAGTAGTCAGCTAGTTTTACAACCGGGCCGATAAAGTTAAAGACAATGATATAAAGTTTTGACCTAAGTCAAACTGAATCTTAGACGCCAAACGTATCCCAATATATGATGCAATGGTTCCTAATTCGTCTGAGGTGCTACCTCCATATCATAAAGCATATAATGTGTTGTGATGAAAACAGGTTTCGTTATTATTATCCGTTCTCTTTACCTCTATATATAATCTAGCCTTAAGATATGAAGCTTTATTCGACGACAACTACTTAATTCATTAACTTATCATCTCATAAAACTAACATACAGTTGCCGATTAGAGCTAGTTTCAATGTTTATAGTGGCACAATGTCAAGATAACAGATAAAAATGAGTTCAAGTTTGTTTTGTCAGAACAAAGAAAAAGTCAAAAGTAAGGTCAATTAAGTCAGCTTAGTGTTTAGACGAAAAGTTATGGATATCGATAAAAAAAAACTATACTATCTTATTTTCTCCGTTGCCACACAGCACACAAGCATATACAATACTGACGAACTGCATTCGCGAGTAAAATAATAGAATTCAAAGCATTAGGAAGTTTAACCTCTAATCTTACCTCTCCTACTGAGTGCAGATGCAGCAAAATGTTCTTCTACAGAAGGGTTTGCAGCCGCTAACATCCCAAACACTGACCCGGGGGCTACCCTCGGTCGCGTAATTCTCGAACAAAATTACCTCAAAACAGCTAAACACGTCCCGTAACAACCTAAAATTCCTAATGTATCAAAACGAAGGTATCACGCTCTTAGTTTAACAACATGTACCTCAATTTTATTTCTGATAAAACAGACGAGGTATTGTCTATCCGCATCTCCGACACATGTTCCCTCTGTCTACACAGCGGAAGCCAGTCTGTCTCGCGCTCCTCAGTCGGAATTGGCGGGATTGTGTCGCTTGCGTCAACAGCCTTCAATGATTGGTCAACACTGAATCATCGCTCAACTCCAGGGGGCGCGTTATTATTCCCCCATTCTTTTATTCCGCAGCGTTACAAGGGCTGAGGCTATTTCAAATAAAAAAAACTTAAGTAAAAATAATTTACTTTACAAAGTTAGCGAAATGTTTAACTAAGATGCATACACTGCCTCAATGTTTGTATTTTCTTTTTTACAGACAATATCCGCCCACTAATAACAACCGGGTGCTCGTCACACATGACGCGCCTTCTCTCAGAAGAGACGGCATTTATGATTGGTCCCCTTATTTGACTTCCGGTAGCTAAGGTTGCCATGTTTGTGGTTGCCATGAATGGTTGGGATTAAGTGAAATGTCTAGTTTAGATGAAATTGTTACTTAATCAAACTGGTGATGAAGAAACGAATGAATTGTGAATGTGGTCTGTAATCAAACAGTCTATTCTTGTGCTTGTCGAGATAAAGTATTACATAATTGAATTTTTAGGTGGGCTACGTATGTAAGTAGAGTCTTGGCAGTTATTTTTTAGAAATTTAATTTGTATTATTTATTTCAGACAAATACACACTCTTCACTCTATACCTCTGTCTGTCTGTTATGTGCTGTAAGTTGCAAATCTTTTTAATGTTGCAGACCGACCTGAATTTTTTGTTTTGTTTTGTTTTTTTAATATTTTTAATAGTATAATCTTCTCATTGTACCACGGGGATACAACGAAACCGAGCCTCTGCTTTTAACCCATCACTTACAGTTTAACAAAACATGTGTTAGGGCAGAGAACTAGTTTATGCTGTGTTAAAAAGAAATGTAAAGTTTTTTTTAGGTTTCGCATAAAACGATGTTTCTGAATGTCGAGTTAGACATGGAATATGTTTGACTCGACATTCAGAACACAAATATGTTCGGAAATTGTGCTTTTTTAAAATTTTCTTTTCATTTAGTCCTAAATTTTACCTGTTAAAAATTGACATTTGTGAAAAGCAAAAGTAAACCGGAAGCACTCTTGGTACATTGGCCATTGGGACCGATTGCTCTTTGACGTTTTTTTCTTCCTTTCTTTTTAAAGTGTAATTTGTGCTGGCTCAGCTTTAACCAGCCGAAAACATGTCCTCTATTCGAATAATTAAAAAAAGCATTTATCACGGAACAACTACTCTAAGGAGAGGCTATCCTCCCGAACTAATTCACTTTATAGACGAAGAACAGCTCCAAAGCATGGCTTTGCGGTACCTATATTTTTGTGTTTAAAATTAGTTATGTTCTTTGTCCAGTTAACTTTTATGCACATTTAAACCACTTTCGTCTTTCAAAGCGGTTTATTCATCAAATATATTTAGTTGGAACGGGGTTTAAACCACAAAAATGATATCCCAAATTCCTCACTACCAAAAAAAAAAAACTGTTTATGGGTGGGATTCAGGAGAACGGGTGTCACCTAATCACGCGTCTCCCATTTACTGAATAGTGGAATGATGGGAGTTGTAGTTCTCGCGCGCTCGTTTGTTGTTGGTTGTAAACAGTAAGGAACTACAAGAGCCATCGCTCTACGCAGGCGCAATATATTGTCGAAAAGCGCATTCGGAATGATTCGAGGAGTCCTGCAGTTGTCGCCATAAACGTGAGGGATTAATCGCCGTTACGGTAAAACATGATTCATTTAAAAAATGCTCTTTAATCTTAGCAGTCTTTTATATTGTTATTAACCATTAGCTAGCTATTCAGTCAAACGACCTAAAACGCCCCAAACAGAGAAACAGCCTTTTATCTGCTCCGATCTAACTACTCTGCTGCAGAACGTCTCCGTGTTGTGTTTATCACATTTATACAAAGTTAAGGTATCGAAATGTCACATTTGTGTAGTTAAATTAAAATGGAGAGTGTATAGTTTTATATTTACAGTCCCGACGAGTTTACACAAAGTTGGAAAAAATCACACCAACTGTACGAATCCATGTTTAGTGTACATACCTAAATGGTTTATATAGTATAACTAAAGAGAAAAAACAAATGTAACGTATGCCCCCATGATTCATTGAGACTTCTGTTTTTTTTTTCATTTTCTAGAAAACAACTGGAATTTCAAAATGACAGGTTTGTCACTGACTGTCTCAGTGTCTGTTTCTCTTTCGGTCTATGTGTCTATGTGTCTCCTACCTACAGCACTTACATCTGTCTTTTTATGTTATGTGTTTCTTTCTATTTAACATCTCCATTCAGTATTTTGAATTATTGAAATGCAATTTTAAAAAAAGGTAGATCACAATCGACCACAATGACATTTTGTCTACTGTTCCAGAACGTGCAAACAATTTCCCTCCACTTCCTCGGTTTTTGAGAATTAAGCCATGCTTTTATCAGAACATTGAAGAGGAAATACCCCAACCGCACCAGATGCTAGTGCAAAGAATTTACAAACTTTGGATGAGTATGTGATTTTGTTTGCACATCAACAAATGTATGTTTCTAATTTTTTTAAACATTGGGCTTTCTTTTTACTCATGCGTTTACTATGTTGCATACATGCTCTCTCTCCCTCTCTCTCTCTCTCTCGCTTTCTCTCCTCTACAGTGTATTCAGGCATCCTTTGCTTTAATGTCATTGGATGTATTGCTTGGTGGGCCGGTGGTGGAAGTGCTACCAACTTTGGTTTCTCCTTGCTCTGGCTGATCCTCTACAGTCCATGCAGTTACACCTGCTGGTTTAGACCCCTTTACAAAGCCTTCAGGTGACAGTAAATTAATAGAATAGATATTAAATGCTGGCACTGGAATCAGGGCATCTCTAATTAATTAGAGTATTGCCTAGTCTTTGAGTTTAATTTGAGTTTAAATAATTTGCCTAAATGGCTGTGCAAGGAAATAGTGACCCGTGGGTGTAGCTCACGTTTCCTCCTTCTCCAACACCTATTAGGATACATGTGTAATAAATGTTAATAAATGTTAAAAACAGAAATAAATCAAAAGGTTTGAGTCTTTAATATTTACCTTTGTGTTAATCGGGTCTCATAATTCCAGCTGTTTCCCTGTGTCTAGTAAGAGCCCCACCAGTAATTGGTGTTATGTTATGAAGGGTACTAAGCAGTGTGGGGTTTTTTTTCCTCCGCTTCATCTTTTTCTCTCCTCCCCTTTATGCTCTTGTAGGGCTGATAGCTCGTTCAACTTTATGGCCTTCTTCTTCATCTTCTTCCTTCAGTGTGTTTTAGCTCTAATCCAGACCCTGGGCATACCTGGTTGGGGAACATGGTGAGTGGATTCAGTGCAACTGAATTTTTGAAAATGATTTTAGTTAGATTTTTAAAAATTTGATACCTTTAAAATACCTTTAAATTGAAAGCTTAGACTGGAAATGTCACCTGTGTCACCATGTTAAACAGAGTTCGATGTTGAATTGTGTAAATGATTCCATAAGAGTCTGTGGCACAACACCCTACTACATATGTACATTTTGTAGTGGTGTCCGATGTTTAGTGAGGTCTATATGAGGTCCTCTGTGTATCCCAGAATGCACCGCAAAATCTGATGTACACTACCCAAGCAATATATCCCATATCATGCACTGAGTTTGTGACGACATGGCGGAGAGAGTAGCATAATTCCCTGCGTCCGTTTTAATTGTGCATCAGTAATGGCGTAATTACCTGTGGACCGAAGTAGTGTCTGAAACAATTTTTCAATCAACCAGTGAGTCCACTCTATAGTGTGCTATATATAGTTCCCTATACAGAGTAGGGAGTGAGTGATTTCGGAAACAGCCACTATGAATTTGATTCAATACCACTGACTCAAAGCCCTGTTGTCTGTTATTGAAGAGCTCAGAACAGACAAAACCCAGTCATGGTGACAACAGACTGATGTGCAACAAAATTCTGCAGAAACTATCACTACAGCCATTCCATCTGTTGGCAGAGAGTCTCCTGGTCAACTGTTAATTCACTGCATCTCTGTGTGTCTCACAAGTGATTTGAGTGAAATGTTGTTGTAACCTTTGCTGTGCACTAACCCTCACTACTCCATCTCACTCTCACCCATGCAACAAAGCGGCTGGATTGCCACAGTGATGTTTTTCGGCAGTAACGTGGGCTCGGCCATTGTCATGCTCATTGCAACTCTGCTCTTCACTGTGGTGACTCTCTTTATGGCACTGGTGCTCATTAGGGTAAGTAAACAGTGACGGCTAACAACACAAACACGTGACTGTAGTTCCTGCCTCTCCCACTGGAAAAACAGGACAGACACTTTGGCATGGTGCTGGGCTTCAACACCCGGAACAAACTGCATGCATGTACTTAGTAGTTCACAAGTTGTTTGGTTTAAGATAGTTTATTTATTTTAAAATGGCTAGAGGAGCCATAAGAGTGAAGAAAAACATGCTCAAAGCTAGCTTTGAAAAGTGTCAGAAATCCATTTAAGTCAGAGCCTGAATCTATCTACAACATGAAATAATAAAATTTAAAAAGTTAATAGTAAAGTTTACTGATAATTGCTCAAAGTAAGCTTAAAAAATGTGTTTGAGGAATTGGCCAAGGGTCTAATGGGAACATACATTTGCCTGATATTTTTCACAGATTTTCTGTATCAACATATTGCATTGTGGGAGAATTAGGCTAAAGCGCTCTACTGGTAGTGCGTTACAATGCTGTAGTAATATTTAGTCAGGTTGGATGTAGTCAACTGAAAAAAAATTTTAAGGCCAAATTTACAAAACACGTTTTGATAGACCTTGCAGTCAATATTATTAAAGTCAATATTGGTTTTAAATTATGCCAACAAGCCAAAGTAGAACAGAAGGTTCATTCTTTTGTGTTTCTGTTTGTTAGCCCATTTCTGAGACTTGGGGGGGGGGGGATAGAATCTTAAGTCAAAATAATGCGTTGCTAACTCATAATTACGAGATACTAACTTTCCTTAGGGGAAGAAATCGACTTCCTTAATATTGTTTGAAATCTGAAAGTGAGACTAATTTGTCACGGCTGAAAAATATTGCTTTAGGCTTGAAAAAGTACCAATGAACACAACAGGTGTTTTTCATTAACAAAGCCAAGTCTGCTAATTGATTGATTAGGATAATAGTCAACAGCTGTCATTTGAAATCCACTAACCAGACAATAAAATGTGAATCCCCATCACAGTCAATTGAAACTACTTGGGAAGTATTCTTGTGAGAAAAAAATAATTCTGTGACATATTTAACTGTGATATTTCATAACCCTAACCCATTCACTGCAGCTCCATTTGGTCTCAAGTGAAAGTCAGCAAGTGCCTGATTGTAAAGATTGAACTTAAAAAAATTAAATAAAATATAAAGAGGTGGTGAGAAAACATCTGATAAAAACCGCCTAATACAGGTTGTGTTTTGTGGCTACAGGTTCACAGACTGTACCGCGGTGGTGGCGGTAGTATGCAACGCGCCCAGGAAGAGTGGAGCAGCGGGGTGTGGAAAAATGCTCCGTCAGCAGGGGTCACTGTTGTCGCTCAAACAGCTCAAGGCCCGACCTTGCCTCAGTATCCCACTGCAGTGCCAAGCTATCCAGACAACAGTCATTGGTGAAAGCCAAGCACTACCACTAGGTGGCGAGAGCAGCATTTATTGGTATTCATTTCATCTTTGTGACAACGTTTTATCGATATGGGGCAACAGTCGTTAAATTATGATATTCTCTTTCACATTATGTTTAATGAATATGGATTTGAATGAATGAATGGATACGTTTTTTATTTTCTAAGACATTTGTTTTGCAAGTTATGATTAAAAAAAAAAGAAAATTAAATTTAAAAAAAAGTTCAACATCAGCAGTGTGTAAAAGTTGTGTGCCTTATGTAATGGGATCATTGCAGAGCTGCATGTTAGCTTAAGTACAGGATCCTTTTTTTATCTGGCAAACATTAACTCTGTAACTGTGCATGTGTTTTTTTTTTTTACCATCTGACAGTTGAGTGTGTATAATCTCTGCACTCGGTTGCTTCAACTGTGATTTCTCGAGGGCCTGACTTTGACGTGCAGACCTTGCATGTAAAGAATGGCTTGATTGCGCGCCTTAAACAAGTTTTGCTTTTGTTTAAATTAACATATACATTTCAGATTTAAAAGTGTGCCAACCTTTCAGAAGTCATGGTGCTAAACCCCTCACGTGCCAAAAATATTTTTTTCCTGACAGCATTACCTTCAAAAGTCACTTCCAAAGGTAATGTTTGTTGTGTTCACTGTATTTCTGTAGTTCTAAAACTACCATTTTCCTTTGAGTGCTCAGCACCCTGCAGTGAAAGCACTTTATCAGCTGTTATCTCGGTCCTGCATTCTTCAGTTAACCCCAACACAGACCAAATGTTCTCGTTTAGTGAGCGTGCGTTTGTGTCTGCCAAATGCTGGTTCATATGTGAGGCTACATAAGGGGTTTTTAATATGGGATATATTGGCTGTGTTGTACAATATATGGATTAGCAAACAGATGAAATCTTGCCTGTGAATGCAGTTAATCTGTCTGAAAGTGACCGTGAGCCAAATGTTCTGTCATTTCACATAACGCCGTGGTGATAAGGTAAACAGCTCAGTCTTATTGTTTTGCAGACCAAAGCCTTTTTTGCAGCATGAGCGCACACTGGAAGGGAAACCTGTGCCTGTAGTATGAGTATGATTTTTCTTTTGTTGTTACAAAGTGTCCTTTGTGCCCGACTGCCATAGAAAAAGAAGTATTTTGTTTTTGCTGTTCTATTCCATGATAATGTAACAGATGAGAAATTGATCTTTAAAATTGCAACATTTCAATAAATATCTTTACGCACATGGTTTGCATCTCATTAAAGTGCAGGAGTTGCTTGTTGAGTGTGCTGGTATATTAACGATGAACTAACACACACTGACTTCAGCTCAGCTCTTCCCGTGTTACCCTAGCTACACTGGAAGGTTTTGGTTCAGACGGAAATATAAGGGGACAATTTGATCACATTATTGATAACAAACTATATTCGGCAAATCTGACAGAATGAGCAAAATATAATAATGTAATTTGCATTATTTATGCATAGTAAATAATAAATATTTTTTTTATCCTTTCATTCATTTTATTATAATAGGTTAGGTGTAAAACAACCCTGGTACACTGACTGTTGGCTAAAGGTCAAGACACCTATAAGAATAATTAATTATATATATATATATATAAACATATAGTCTAAATTGGCCTCCACAGAACCATATCTATGTATAGTACATTGGTATATACTACAGTAATAGGCAAATCAAGCAGCCCCGGTGCATTTGCATGTGAGTTTGTTTTTTCAAAATGCATTCCAAACCTTACTGTCTTTCAAACATGAACATGACAAACACGTACACATCAAAATATGTTATTATCATTCTGAGCAAGTATGTTTTTTCTTCATACTCTAAGCCCATACCTGTAAAGTTCTACCGGCATGTGATGCCTTAGAACAGGGGTGTCAAACTCATTTTGGTTCACGGGCCACATACCACCTAATTTACCAATTGTAACATAATTAAGTATAAATAACAAGTCCATGTTTTGTACCCCCTTTGTTTTCATGCAAAGAAGTGCAAGTATACAGTATTATATATTTATTCATACTTAATGAAATATAATTTTACAAACAGGAAGTGTTTGTGTAATTTTTTTTTTTTAAAACACTCTGGTGGGCTGGTTTGGGCCTGCGGGCCGTATGTTTGACACCCCTGCCTGTTTTTGCACTTGATCTTGAAAACAGCAGTGTTTCTATAAGACATTACTGACATTACTGCACACTAATTAACATTAATGCAAACAGCTCTGATTGGCTGGACACAGTGTTAATGTATCTTGATTGGAGGTTCACCCAGTATTTCCTAAGGTCGGACATGTGAATGGTTAAACATGAGAATACAGCAGTGGCTCATGCTTTATCAGCCAATGAGGAATGAAACCTGGTTTGAATCAGTTGTCCAAAGACAGTGGTGTGTCCCATGAACGTGGTCTAAGGTAAAGATCCATAACATGAAATGCAACTGGAAACATGATCAGCGTCTTTCACACCCGGTATAAAACATCACCGTTCCAAATAAATAGTCTTTTTAAAGTTTTGGCTGTACATATTATATTACACACATCATATTCACATAAAGTCATTTTACAAAAATACATAAAGTACTGCATAACAACGTCTTATTCGACAATTTCCTAGAGACAAGGAGTACACGTGTTTTCACCAGCTGCCAGGGAAGACTGCAAAAATGACAGGATGACGAGAAACAAAACGAGAGAAACAGGAGCCGAAGGGTTTCTAATGTGAAAATGGTTCCTGAAAAAGGTCTCATTCTCAGAGTTCTACACCTGAGCACAGTCAAATCTCTGACTCATCATTAATGTATCCAAGACCACCCACACTTGAAATGTGGGGCCTGGGTGTGAAGTGTTGCTCCCCGTTCCTTTTGAAGTCGACAGCCGTGTGATTATTGTTGGCGGTGTACGGTTTATCAGACCCCAGCATTTTTACCTCTGAGCTCCTGTTGGGGATGTGCATGTACTCGCACGTGTGCTCTTTGTCTGCAATGTCATTTTGGCTCTGGAGTGGTGGAACACACTTTAAACATTTCCAGCGTCTTTGATTCCAGTGGAAGAGTAAGACTGCAAGCAGGCAGAGACAAATCAGTGAGAGCAGAGCAACAGCCACCTCCAATCCTGTTACACTGACTGTTTCATTGAGAGTCTCAGGGGACAGCGGGTCCTCACTGGTCACATTTAAGTCCTGCAGTCCCGGCGCAGCTGTGTGAGCAGAGATGGAGGAATTTGTCGCCTCATTGCCAGGAGTGCTGCTGACCCCCGTTTCTGTTCCAGAGTGAAGCTGTAAACGATAAACCGCTACAGTTTGGTTGTACATCCTGCCCTTAATCTCCTCCACCGAGTCACAACTATAAACACCAGCATCTGACTCGCTGGCCCTCAGGATCAGCAGGCCCCCGCTGTAGATGTAGTATTTTTGGTCAGAAAGGAGACTCCGGTCAGAGAAACGCCATCGGACCTGTGCCAGGTTGGAGAGGAGCTGGCAGGGCAGTTGGATGTTGTTCCCTAGAACCAGTGTTAGGTTCAGAGCGGCGACAGGACCTTAGACAAAACACCAAAAGTGGAAATAGTTAGAAATAATAGCATTTAAAATCAAACGTCAAACAGCAATTAAAGCTGGTAAATAATGAAAACAAAACGTTAGCTAAAAGTTGCAAATGTTAGCCACAAATTTTAAAAAACTTCAACAGATGAATCATACGATTAAAAGTAATCAAAAGATACATTTACACGTACACCACAAAGAAGCTTTATAAATAGGGATGTCCGATAATATGGGATAATATTATCCACACGAAATTAGCATATTTACGTAATATCTATAAGAATTGTTATCTGTTTTTCCCTCTGATAATGCAAGGCCTGGGTTTCGCCAAATGATGTGTGCCTTAAGAATAGTTTTGGGGAAAAACATCTGTATATGAAAGTGAATGTCACTAGATAGCAGCATTGCAGCTCATTTTATTAATCTATTATAATAATCAGGAGACTGTATGCAGAATGCTGGTTTGTACAGATAAGCAAACCACTCTAGGCCACCGCTAGCCCACTATATCTGTATTGGTTGATATCGGAATCAGAAATCAAGTGTTTGTACAATATCGCGTATCAGATATCGGACATCCCTACTTATAAAGCATAACATTTGTGTCGCACCTATATATTATTTGGTATTGTACCGACACATTCTTACCCTTTCTACATTTTAATTAACACTGCTGACACAAAAGGGTTAAACATATACTTGCAAATAGTACAACCACACGATGTGTTGGTCATGTGACCGCACCTTGCGAAGGACACCGTGAGGTGTCTCCCTCCGTCAGGCTCTGGACTGCAGCATTTGAGACTGGGGCTAAGTTGTACACCGAGGAGCACTGCCCCGTGGAGAAGACCCAGGCACAATAAGGATCCCTGGCCAGGACGCAGTTCACGCACGTGTGGTAGCGGCTGCAGTTACTGACTGGTATTTGGACTGCGCTGAACTCTGAGCCCGCGTACAGCTGCCCCTGTGGGAGCACACAGAGACACGCACTGATTTACTGTGTGCTAAGTACTTGTGTTGTGTTTACAACCGGTGATGTCACCTCCACTACGTATCACATACACAGGCAAGGCCATGACATCATCAAATTAGGGTTACTACTCGTTATGTAGTATGTGACAACACAGCTATAAAACCACAAAGTTACCATAGGTGACGAGAGGCGAAGGATGTTGATAGGCATGGGACTCTCGTGGAGTTGGATCTCTTCAATGATGAACATTTCTCCAGCATAGTTAACAGCTTTCTGAATGTAGCCATTTTCTGTCGGGAATTGAAATATAAACATCGTACTCAGACGGGAATCACAGTGACAAAAACGCAAACTGACCAGCATGAAAAAGAACAGATTCAAACGGAGCCTCCTGCTCGCCCTCTCTAACAGTTAAAGGGCTCCTTGGCCTGGAAATATCTAAGAACTATGGTCTACATCAGGGGTTCCCAAACCCCGGTTCGGGGACCGGTTCCTGACCATAGGTCACTTGGTACCTGTACTTCAGTTTTACTAATTGACTTCATTCAAAAATAATCCCGTCATATCCCTTTACTTTTATCATTCAAACATAATCTGTCAATATTTCAAAACAACAGGTCATTCAAAATCTGATACTGACAGAAGAAAGTCTGAAAGATGTTTGATTTTGTAAATTTAACCGACCAGCCTTTAGTACAAAAAAGTTGGGGAGTGCTGGTGTGCATCATCATATCAATTTAAAAAAAAGTAAAAATATTTTTTTAGAAAATAGATATGTGTGGTTTTACTTTTCACATGTAAATAGTGCAACTTTAACTTTGTTATCCATAAAAAAAACATTTTTGAGGAATGAGGTTTACTTTTAAAAATGTTTTTTTACCAGTGCCAATGAACATGACAGCATATCTCTTTCCATCCAGTGCCAACACACTGTCCACTACAATCCGGGTCAACAGAGGCCCTTGTTTGACCAGTAGCGGCCTTCCGGTCAGAGGACGAACAGCGTCGTCCATGAGGGGGCGGTCTCTGATGAACTGAAGGGTTTTGTCAGGAAGGTCCAGGGATCGATTCATCCCCAAGTTCCGCGCCACATTGTCGATGCACTAAAAAAAAAAAAAAGGTTTAATCAGAAAGATTCAGTGCTAAGAAAGAATATCATTTATGTGACACTCACCGCTCCTGGTCTGGGGACAGGAACGTCTCCGGTGTGCATCACCCACTTTACATGGGAAGTCTCGACGGCGACCGGTGTCTTGAACTTTCCTTCATTGAAAATGTCTCTGATGGCAGATATGCTGTAGGCACACACCGCAGACGCCTGGGACAGGCCGCTGCAAACATCAGGTCAGACAAATGGAAATGTTCAAATACAAATGTAACAAATATACAACATATAAATGCTTTATCATGCACATTATCGACATATTATTTATGCACATGCATAAATGCTCCATGACCAGGTGCCTTAGAACCTATGTTCAGTTCCTCGAGATTCGATAAAACAGAAGAACAAAAAAACTCATCTACGTTCCCTGCATTAACTCCCTGGAATAATATACAAAATGATTCAAAACTAAAGACCTGATCAAACTACATTAGGACACTGTGAAATTTCTATGGACAATGTCCATCAATTGCCATATTGGTGACTGATCCCTGTGCTTATATTTTGTTTTTTAAACTACCGCTGGAATTTTTCAGTAGAATCTCCCGTAGCATTTAAAGAGTAGGCTCGGAAAGTGAGAAAATTATACAGAAAACAGCAGCAATTCAGGGTTTTCCCCGCACTGAGAATTTGTGAGAAAGTCAAGCTGCAGGTACTCAGGCAGTTACGTGGGCACCAAGTAGGTTTGAGGTGTAAACAATTTTTTAACAAGAAGTCATTCTTTCATCTACCCACGTCTAAAAGTTCGTCAACACAGACGGCCTGATGTATTAGCTCTACCAAAAGCACTGCTGTGCCCCCACGCAGGAGCTGATTGATTCACTGATGGGCCGTCGGGGGACCACTTGGGGTCCTTGAGGAGAAGGGACATTAAAAAAAGCTTGTCACTTTTCAGTCATGTAATTGTATCTCCTAGAGTAGACTGCTGCTGTGTTGAAGACAAGGTACATGGCGTGGTGTGTCAGATACCCACACCTCATTGTAAACCAGGACAAAATAAATAAAAAATGTTACAAAACCAAGGCCCCTGTCAGCAGTTAACACGAGTCCAATAAACTTAGACAACAGAAAACACACGTTTCCTTGTTCATGATCCTCTATCACCGATGCAGCATCAACATTTATGGTTCAGAGCTTTTGCATGAATGACATAAAGCCGACAGTCCTGCCTTGTACGGCGGCCATTGTGGCAAGTGCTTCATTTACATTAGCACAAATAAATATGACATTAATGCCAGAGGCTACCTGGCCATGTCTTTCTGAACTGACAAAACGCTTATGTCACAAAGCAAATTCAATTCCCATAACTTTCATGTTTCATGGCACATATTAGAGTTTAATGACCTCATCAGTTTATACCTAAATGTGTCTTTAGATCCTCAGCTAACAGCTCCCATAGGTGTCCTGACAATGCCTGACGAATCTGTGCCATGATAACTCGGTACAATCAATGCCGAGTGTGTAAACAATGAGTTGACTTACGACTGTGGGGTGAAGACAGCGTAGAAGACATTCTCCCTCCAGTCTTCATGCTTCAGGACAATGGGGGGCAGGCTGGGTTCAGGAAGGGAACAATCCAGACGAGCTTTCAGAAACGAAGTCCATTTCCTCTGAAGCGTCCTCTGGCCACCCATATCCCCCTAAACACAGAGACACAACACTTGCTGTCTTATAAACATATTCAGAAACTGCAGTGAAGACACAGAAGATGTAGTTTTTGGCATGACCAATCACTGATCACCTCAGAGCTCAACTGAGACTTTGACTGATCGTATCATCATATAGGCATTCACACTGACTGTAGTGTTTTATCACTACACTTACAATCCAAGCAGTGGGTTGTAATTCAGAAGGATTCACGGCAGCAATATATCCTGCTGCAAAACACACTCTTCGGCACCGTCTTCCTCAATCAGTCAACAAGATTTATGACACACTTAAAACCTGTTTAATTCCTGGCCTGCACTTTAGACGTGTGACACCAACTTTCACTTTCACTTTGAGAATTCTATAAAACATAAAAATATGAACCTGTGTATTTGAACAGCTTTGTAGTGAAGGACAAATAACAAATAAAAAGATACGTTTATAGGCTACGAAGTGTAGGAAATTGCTGCGGTTTGAATTTTAGACCAAAGTAAAGGATACCAGATCTGATCCCTGAATTTACATCCACCAGATATGTGACGGACATTTGATGCATTTGGCTGTTTTTAATACCTTGCAGACTCGGGCCACTCGTGACACAACAACTTTGCTGTAGAAATCGTACTCCATGGCGTTCTCGCTGAAGAAGAGATACACCTTATCATCATCCCCAGTTGAGCTCTCAAAACCCTCCTTCACCAGATCCATGAAGACAAAGTTGGGCTCTGAAAGCACACACATCAGGAGCTACAAGGTTAATCATCGAATCACTTTAGAACTTTTTTTTTTCAGTTGTAATTTCTTTGCAGAGGAACTCACCACTGAGCCAGGAACTCTTGAACTCAGTGCGAAGAGCCAGGTTGGAGCTACGCAGAACCACTGGCTCGGAGCCCAAGAAGTTGAGGGAGGTTGCAGAATACAGGTCATTTTCTGGTTGGACGGGAACAAGAAATGAGGGAAACATTCCAGGAACTTAAATCTTTACAACAGGTATCAAGAATATGTTATTTATACGCCAACAAGTTACAGAACTGACAAAGCTAAAATAAGGAGTTACGTCAAGGTCCGTCAAATCTGCACATTCTCCCTTAATACACTCATGGTTTGTGTTTGTGAACTCTGAGCCCTCCGTATCACGCTGTGCTTGGTTCTCCTTGACTCGGACACTCACCAACCATGAGTGAGGAGTATCTCTGGTAGGGATCAAAAGGACACTTCCCTTTTCCCTCCTCCAGCTTTGCCTGCAGCCTCAGCTCTCCATCAATAAATGTCTGTCCAAAACAAAGGGTAAAAAAACATTCTGGGATCAGACGAAAACAGTCTTTAAATTACAGGAACAAGGTCAAAAGGTTATAGAAGTGAGGTCTTAAATATCACAAGAAATAAATTGCAAGAAGATAAAAATGTAAACCTTGAATCTGACCAAGCTAATGTTCTGTGTTTTAATGTAACTTCTAGTCTTGTCTCATATGATGCTATTCTGTTCTATACTTACGATGTAGTCACAGGTGGGGCTAAAGGCGTTGGTGCCGCACACATACATGGTGGTATCATTCACTTTGTGCAGGGTTCGAATGTAGTTCCGGCATTCCACCTGCAACAAGATCCATCCAGAGAATGCCAAGGTCAGAGCTTTGTTAGCTCAGCCACAAAAATACAAACATGTCACACACATGTGGAGACCCAACAGTTGAGCCGGTGACCAAAGGGTCAAGGCTTCTCCCCGAGCCTTTATTTGGACTTTGAGTATAACACTCCGGACTTCAAAGTGTTGAGAACAGCACAGAGGAACACTCCCACATAAATGATTTACCAATGCGCAGAGATACGCTGCATGGGGGGGGTGAACCAAGCTCAGACAAAGGGAGACCTATATGGGCTTTATCTCGGTCTGAGTAGTAAAAGTTGCTGTGTTTTGAAAGATGCCACACGAACCTCAGCTTGCTTTCCTTTGTATGTGCACTCCCGCTGCTTCTCCTCAGTAACCCTCCAGTACACCTGCATCAACACAGGAAACGTATCTCACCGTAAAGCACACAGGGAAGCTGCACGTT
The DNA here is from genome assembly GCF_000523025.1 of Cynoglossus semilaevis. Taxonomy (NCBI): domain Eukaryota; kingdom Metazoa; phylum Chordata; class Actinopteri; order Pleuronectiformes; family Cynoglossidae; genus Cynoglossus; species Cynoglossus semilaevis. The sequence continues at coordinate 18,437,219 of NC_024308.1, read as the reverse complement.
AGTGCAGAATAAGCTGCAGTAAGATGCTAAGTAAGCACTTGTACTAAGTATTGACTTTTTTTTTTTTTTAATTGTATCTTCAAGTTTACCATATTCTCCAACCAACTTAATCACTGAAAAACATTTTTCCCATTAGTCTCAGATGTAAACAAACAACAGCCAATCTTTTTTTATATAGTGAGATTATTCATTTAGTATTTTCGTACCGCAGCTTTTTTCACCGAAATGTTATGGATGTCCAAGGCGTAGACAGCCTCTCTGGCCCCTAGCAGCAGCAGCCCAAGGTCATCTCTCATTAACATAGTGGAGTAATTGGAGATCCCGTCCTCTCGGAACAACTTAAACTCATCTGAACGGACACAATGGATCACCAAGATGAATGAATTAGATGACTTTACTAAAAACTTTACACATGAATATATATATATGTATATATATATATACATATAT
>NC_024308.1:18395105-18436646 GCF_000523025.1 Cynoglossus semilaevis | reverse complement strand
CGGTCCGAAAAGCTGTTCCATCCATGAGTTCTTTGTGACTTACTCTGGTAAAGGACGGTCTTTCGTGGCACACAGTAGTGAGTGTTGAGTGCGCCATTTGACACATGGAGCATCGCTGCGCAGATGATGTTTAGGACTGAGAGAAGGGACATGGTTCAGAGTGTAAAACAGCTGTACAGCCCGACTCGGCCCGCACCACGTTCTCAGTGACGCGTCATGGTCCGAGGTCTTGGTCCAGATGTGGTTCTTTCCAGTTGAATTAGTGGCCCTGGACATGTGCGCCACTGCCGCAAGTCGTGTTTAATAGCAGTTCATACAAAAAGTGGTAAAGGCAGAAAGAGGTACAGATCCACAGTAGAGGGAGAGTCCTGGTTCTGTTGCTATCTATGTAGGAGTTAGCCTCCAGTGTAGCGCCAATGAGCTGCTGGTCTGCTCTCTGGAAGGGGGCGAAGAAGCCATTTTGCCCACCTACAGGTGAAGGGTGCTGGAGGAGATCATTTTCCTGGTACCGCTTTCTACAAGAGAAAATATATGAAAAACACACGTTTACTTTACCTATATAAAATAAGGTGCTACAGTATATCTCATGTTGTTAGCTTATGAGTTTTCTGTGGGTACTTTTCATTCCACAAGGCCAAAATGTGTAGGACTGGGTTTATTTAGACATTAAAGACATTAAATAAGTGATATGAATGAGTTTATTACTAAAATAAAACAAAAAAGCAGTTGCAGTGAATAGCCAGTCTTATGCACATCACATATGTAATTTAGTTTCAATCAAGCTGCCTTAAAAACCCACATAACAGAACATAGCTAAACTCAGCCTTAGAGGCAACATAACTGAGGATACTTCAAGGACAGCTGGGAAAATAGGTAAACGCACACAATATTTATTAGAAGTGATCGTAATATAAAACCACAGTGAACGACATCGCCCACAAACCCCCACTCTCTCTTCCTTCTCTGTCTCTGTCTCTTCCTGTCCTCCTCCCTGATAAGAACCTGTTTCCTCTGGGCTCAGCAGGGTTCACACAGCACAGTGGATCGGATCAGGTTCGGGCATGCATGCAGAGGGAAAACAACCAATTGCATAAGTGCCCTGGGATTTGACACTTTTGGACACGTTACGACAAACATTACCGTGGAAACTTATTCAAAATTCATTAGCACACTTTTTTCTTTGCCAGGATTTAAAGGAAACCTCAGTGGAGAGTGGAATATCAAAGCAAAAAACTCCACTCTTATCTTTTTCCCCCGCACGCTGCTTAAAAGCAGCAGCACCAGACTGCTGCGGGATTTTGATTTCTAGGAGAAAAATAAGCAGAGGGTTTTTTTTTCTAATGTTATTTGAGTTACATGGGATATTCATGGAATATATGTTGTATTAAAATACATGTTTTTAGCAAAGCTCCAATACATTTATCCCATTTCGAAACATTTCGAGCATTTGGTAAATGAGATGCAATAGCTGATGTCCGTGCATGTATTGATTTCTCTCATCTAGTCATATCCTATGTATTGCCAAGTTAAAAAGATAGATGGATGGATGGATGGATGGATGGATGGATGGATGGATGGATAGATACAATTTCAGTACCCTAGAATCCTTGACAGGCCCTCACACCGCTCCTTCACACCTGTTAGCAGTAGCCGGAGTTCTGAGCCAGCATTTTTAAACTCCGCTCCCACGATGTTGTTTTTGCGTGACCCAGCGGGACGAGCCGCTGCATGTATGCAGAGCCGCAGCTCTTATCTGCTCTCAAAGAACAACCAGCATACCTTCCCTCCCCCAGGCTTCAGGTTGAGCACTACAACTGGACCGAAGGAGTGCTGGTGGTTTTTGACAGCCTTTGACAGATGCTTCTAAACGGTGCAGACAGGCAGGTATGACTACAATAATAGAGCACGTAGCAGTTGGCCCCTGCTTTTCTGCTTTGTTTACTCAGGGTCATACTCACACACACTGACATGTGCACTTGTGTGTGTTTTAGGGGTGGAGGTGGGTAGGTGCATACGGTAGGGGAGGTTTTCAACGAGGATCGTGCCTTTTCAGAGCGGATTTTCTAACGCAATCAAACTACAGTGCTTCGCCTGACAAATTCAAAAAAAAAATTTTCATTTTTACACGGGTAATGTTTAGTGTAACTAAACATCGCAGGTTCCTTCTGAAGTTGTGTGTCTGATTGACTAATGGGACATGACTGAGTTCTCAGTTCTAAGAAGCTAAGAAGTGCTACTGTTTGATTATTGGCTGAGGTTAAAAGTTCAGCGAGGTACTGGGCGGATCGACGTTATAAGTAAATAAATACATTCTTTTACATGATTATATTCTAAATAAAAGCTTAACATACTACATTTTATTGAGATGATGAAGATGAGCGATGAGGTGATCAACTGACAGTCGGTTTGATATCACGGGATCCCGTGGTTGAAATGACCCTAAAGTAATATAACATTAAAAAAAACAAAACACAAAAAGGGCTGCCTGCTGATATACAGTATGTATATACACATATGTACACACATGTATAAATACATACATACTTTTGACCTGCTACTTCTAGTCATCCTCTTCATTCAAAGTCTCTACTTTCCTTTTTATTTGTGTACAAAATCATCCATGTCCTGCCTTTGGAAAGGAGTTCAAAAAGCAGGACTGGATCTCGACCCCGGAAGATTCATTACTTGTAACTACTGTATCTGTCCAGTACATGACTATGTGTCAGTGGAACGGCTCTCTGTGTTGTGTCTTTGCCACTGGCTTTATCTCACAAGGAAGGACCCTCCCATGGATTTTTGACCTTTGAACTTGGACACGGGCAACACAAATCACCGCCCAAATCTCTTTTGCAGACAACGGCATGTGAACCTGTTGACTTGTTGGGACCCTTTGGTGCACAATTAGTAAATCAAAAACACAGCACATTATTTTTGTACATGTTAACAATATCTGTTCTGTCCTAAACCGACAGGAAATGAGGTGTGTGCTTGTATTCGGTTTCTCACCCTCGTGTTACAGGTGACTTACCGTGTATATAAAGCTTCTTTTTCTTCTTCCAGTAAATCCAGTAAAACCTGCTCCAGAATCAGTTATAAAACACACTACAGTTCCACGCCTCAACCCTTGTTCACCTTTGAAAAAAAAACAAACAAATGTGTGCTCACATGTACAAACAGTGTACATTCAGTGTGTGCGTCTGCGCGAGCGTTCGTGTATTTCCCACACGGAAATTTTGAAAAAAAATATATCAGCGTTGCAGCAGCTGCAGCCTAAGGGCTTTTTACTCATGACACAACAGAATATGAACCAAGTGGGCTGCACAAAGGCTGCGAACGACCTGGTGCAGGCGACCGAAGAGAGCCTACGGCAGTACCGTCAGAGACTCCCACCACTGGAAGCGTGGGGATATTTATATCACATTCCCTTGACTCCACTATCTAACACTGCCTGACGATGGAGTCTTTACAATCACAAGCTGTGCACAAAGAGAACCCCAGACGTGCAGAGACAAGCGTGACACCGTCATCACCGTGACTCATAACAAAACCAAAGTTCCAGTTCCAGATAATGAAGTCCCTCACCTGCGCCTGTGTTATGCTGTTGAAGAAATGATCGGTTTTAGCCCTGCTTTATATGCATGGATGGATGGATGGATGGATGGATGGATGGATGGTTGACTAATTATTATCTGGGCTGTGTTAAAAAATATATTTCACTCTAGAGTTCAATAACATTTAAGAATTTATCAAGCCGTTTTAAGTTTTCCTGGTGTGATTATTTATAATATATTTAACCTGAATATCTATGGGTGCGATTTGTTTCGCAAATTTTTTTCTAGTGTTGGAATGTTTTGCATTTTCAAGAAGCACTGCAGTACTTTGAAACACACTAAGTAGTATTTTTAGTTCAAGAATTCCAAATAAGCCCCCAAAGAACAAAACCAATGACAGTGAAACTTCAACACCTAAACCAAAGCGTAGGAAGATGAGTGAACTTCTGAGACCCTGAGACCAGAGTGGAAAACAACTGACTCAGAAAAAAAGTCACAACGGCCCTGCACAGGAAGGAACTGTCGGGCTGCACACCAAGAAAAACTCTGCACAGCAACTCCTGGACTGAATGTATGATCAACATGACGTCGAGGTAGACAGAAGTCAGACAAACCAAAATACGAAGACGCCGGCACACAACATGCTGCTGACCTAAATCTGCAGTGTAAACTGATGTCCTGTACATCAGCTGGTCCAAATGTCACACAGCCAATACGACTAATTAACTAAGCAATTGATTTGTTATAGCATTGACAAAAAAAAAAAAAATTGATTAGTAACTCCGTGACAACAGAAACGGTGTGTTCCAGGGACATGGTGACATTAGCCTTAACCTAAAATTTCACAATCCATTAATGATTACATTTCACATGACACTGTAAGGGCGAGGCCTCCTCAGGCTGTAACTGATTCACCCCAGTGGCTGACGTACAGTCGGTTGACTCACTGACTGTCTGACTGCTGCTGCCTGTTTCTCTCTGTGCCTGTCTGAGAGGTTCAGGGTCGGCCAGTCTGTGAGCCGGCCGTGGCACAGTGTTCCATGACAGGGACCGTGACAGGAAACCGGTTGTGGGAGGCCGTCCACCTTTGACACTCCTGGTGTTTTGGACCGTATTGTCAGAGTGGAAAACAAACCCCCCGGGGTTCAGCGGCCGGTTGTACTTTTACACTAGAGGAGGCGCCGATCACTCGTGTTATAATGACAGCACTGTGTGACATACAGCCGAGTTATTATCAGCAGAAGTCATCACGGGCGCACGTGTAGTTTTCTAGACAGTCAGATAGTAGACCAGCAAACTAAAAGGCAACCACAAGACAACGTGCTCAGCACAGCTTTGTGCAACAACAACAAAAAAAACACTCACGACTTCCTCCTCTGGGTGGTTTAATTGCGATTAATCGTGTTTGGACAAATCACTTAGACACACTAAAGACGAGTCTGCGGTTTAGGGTTTACATGCACGCACAAAAACACACACATGCAAAATGCGGGGAAAGGAAGGGAACGGAAGGAAAACAGCGGAACATACCTTTAGACTCTCAATGTTCTAAATTACTGACCAAAACGCAAATGCAAAACAAAAACAAATGTGTGCAGATGAGAGATTTCCGTGGAACACAGTGTCATCTGTCAGACAGTTTCACAACAAACAAGAGAGAAATAGAATGTAGATTAATGAAGACTGACATGGCTCAAGGGCCAAATGATTACAGATCATACTGTACTTTGCCCTGAGGAAAAATAAAAAAAAGTTTCATGTCACACACAGTGCTGAAGGGAGGCCAAATTATCGTTTCTAACCCGACGCCTGTGCTTCTGACTGTACAAAGTGTTTTGCACATTTATCAGGAGTTAGCACCGAGAGTCAGCTGAAACCTCAGAGAGCCAGCGTCGTATTTGTGGTGTAGCTGTAGGTATCCATGTCCTCACCTTCTGACCTCAGTGTCTGAGCAACAGCGTGACATTTGACGTTGGGCAATGCCCGCATGCGAGCGCAGTGATAGTTCACGTTCACCATGCGTACAGTATCCGCTTTCCTGGTTAGAAACCAGTATCGCGTGCTACGATTCTCACGTTCATTAAAGCTATTGAGTTTCACTCTCGCCCCTCAGAGCGCTCACTTCTGTTCAGTTACCTTCAGTCATAACAGAGTTTAGAGCTTTTTGTCGTACTGTAAATCAGAGTAAACCTAAAAGTACTTCTCAGTATAACACAGTAGGAAATGTCTATCTGTTTAAATATTATCTTTAACGTACTGTGTTTGACCACAACAATGGACAAAGGAATAAAACCACACTGGCACTGAGAATGGTAGGGTTAGAGAACAGTGGGTTTTTTAGCTGTAGACTAATTAGGTGGTTGATTAGTCATCGGTTATTACACAGTTCTCAGTTCTTACAGTACCAAATATTCATGGTGGTCACTTATCATTTCGTTATGACTTGTCCTCCATGTTCTTTTCCTAATCTGTCTCCATGCCTATTTCTAAAAAGGTACGTTAGCGTTGTATTTTGCATTACATACTGAACAATCCAAAAAAAAAAGTGGCCAAATAATGTCGATTATATAGTCAAACTACCAACATGTGGCTACCCTTCAGCAGTACAACCACAGATCCCAATGGGGCCGCGATCCCTGGATTGACAACCTGATTGAATTGAATGTATATTTTAACAATATGCCAGTAATTCAAGTATTACACAGTTTTACACAAACACCAAAAGCTGTCAAAAGTGATAACTTTCCTAGTGGCAACTTGAAAATGTGTTCAAAGGGATTGGGGTGTGTGTTGCTCAGAACCTCCCCTCAGGACTTTCATCACACCAACTGCACCCGAAGCCTACACTTGTACTGACGACACCGCCCAGTAACTGCAACACCATCTGCTGTGACACTGAAGTATTTGCACCGTGTCTCCTGCTCCGGCTTAGTCTTTAGACTATTATTAGACGAGGATCTCCTTTAATCTGGACATAAGTCAGAGAGAAATGTCTCTGTCTGCGTGTCCGCTTCTCCGTGGTGCTGCCACAGGTTCACACTTTCCTATATCCCGCACTTTTGAGCCGTCACTGAGTCTTAAAACAAGCCGCAGCAACGCAAATAACAACAAGACACTGATCCAAAAGATCCCAAAGTCAAGGGGCTCCGATCCGAAGACTTACCCGCAGCTGAGGCACAGGTCTCTCGGAAGTAAAAGTACTGTCACTGTTTACGTTTCCACCCTGGTGTTCCACCTGTAACGTTCACTCCACAGGCGAATCCTGCAGGGAGGGAGCGATGATCTGCTGCTCTCCCCGCACGTCAGCTGACTTTTGACTGGAGCTTTTCCTTTAAAAGCGCCACTCACCTTCCTAACCAATCACACGCCAACGAGGATCGACGTCCTCTCGTTAGGATAGAAATGATATCCTGCTGTGATCGTTTTACACGTGCTCCAGATCACAAATAATAATAATAAAACAAAATGTAATATAGGATTATGAAATTACTTTATCAAAACGGCCCACGAAACGCGTACTTAAAATTAAATATAATTAAAAACATATAAACACACTATTTTTTTTAGCTATTTACGTTTTTATGAACTCCAAACAAGAGAGCGAGATTAAAATTCGAGAGACTTTTTAATAAAATTATAATTCAAGTTCAAAACAAAACTTGCCCATTCCTAAATATTAATAGTACGAATCCTATACTATCACTAACATTTTTTTTTAAATGTTAATAAATTAATAATTAAATTTTTATACACGACACGGGCACCAACTGCCACCTTGTGGTTGAGAATAGCGAGTGTCAATGTCAAACATTGAAAAATATACAGTATCTGTCTTTTAAGAAGCCTAACAGGGACAGCACAATTGTTATTATCTTTATTTATACATATTGGACTTAACTAAAAACTAAAATAATTATATAAAATATAAAAGCATTATATATATATACTAATGTTTAGCCATAGACTCACTGTATGTTTGTGTTCAGAAATAATATTAAATATATATTCCAAACTGTAGGAGGATTATTAGCCATTAGCTGAGTTGCATTTTTAAGCAAATGTCATAATCTGCACAGAGGAATTCTCACATTTGAATACAAAAGTAATGCCATTGGTTAAAAAGCCACTGGTTTAAAGGTACATTGACGTTTACTCATTACTTAGTATAATATGTTGGGTATGGAAGAGGGTTGCAAACACTTTAACAGACAAATTATGTCCCAAATTGCCCCAACTAAACCCTGTTCAAAAACCCCGCATCGGTTAGGTAAAGATTCAAATCTGTGAAAACATGTTTTGGTGGTCTGATGAGACCACGACGGAAATTTTCAAACGAAGCTTTTAAAAACGTTTCCACTGTGACAACAGCATGAGTGGGCATGAAGAGTAGCATTTCTCTGCACACAAAGGTTTTCTATTTTTTTTTAAATGTGCACATTTCACACATGATCAAAGTTCTTGCACTTAATTCCATCATTCATTTAATAAACACTCCATACAAAGAGATTCATTTTCCAGAAAGGACTCCATAATGAAACACTCGTTTTTGATGTTGACTGTTGTTACTTATTATCATCTGCACCATCATTAATTATATTAAAATAACAGAGAATAGAAAATAGAAAACGTATTTACATAAAATGCCCAGGTGAAGAAACAGGATCCCTGATTATATTATGAAGTTCTATAATCGGTATGAACACAAATATAAGGAAATCATAGGAAAATATCAAAACACTGTCTGTCAAAAAAAGGCCTTAGAACAGCTTCTGTTGCATCGACAACACAGTTGTTTTCAGAAAGAGCAGTGTTCCTAAACAAGAGCTCTGTGGCCGCCTGTCGGTTTGGCTCTGCGTGTGCTCTGCTCATATTTCCTGCCTGTGGTGCCGGAGGTCCAGTGGTTCATGGACGAGGGAACAGTCTTCGGGTTAGTGGTCAACGTCCCAACTCGAGGTGAAGGCTGTCTGTTGGCCACAGGACGTGTGTTCGCGTAAATGGGCTCTTCTCCTGGACATAATATGATTGAAAATGAATTTACTTTAAATATGAAAATGTAAAAAATGTTGATATTCCTGAACGTTCTAATAATAAACAGGAGACGATGTTTCATGTTTATCTTAATATTATATTTTATACGTTTTTTTTGTTGCAAGCAACATGCAAATTCTAATGTTGTAAAGTGATATATAAAAAGTTTTGACTCTGACCATTTGTGAATGAAGGTCAAATGAAGGTCTTTTTAATGTAATATTAAGTACATATCTATTATTTATTTGCTTTTGTCCGATCTTCTTCTTCTATTCCCTCAAGAGGGCGCCACAGTTTACTTACTCCATAGAAATCATAATTATTATATTGAGCACAAAAGTGAATATATATGTGTGTGTGTGTGGGGGGGGGGGGGGGGGGGGGGGGAGGGTTGTGGTATGAGAGGGTTATAAAGACGAATTCGTAGACTTTCTCGTTATGTTTTTACATTTGTTTCATTTGACCACTTCCTGTGACAACTATATTTTGAACATGGCATAAAAAGAACTCTGTGGTCATTTTAAAAAAAAGTTTTTTGAATAAGTTCACTGTGACAGCAGTACACGTCAAATGCTCAAAATGCTATGCTCAAAGTTCTCAAACACGTATTTAATTAACCTCGCAAATACACTAGAAAAAAAATTGAAACATAATTTTTTACGTGAAGAGAATAACATTTCACTCATTGTAGGTTTTACTTACAATATTAAATGTCCAGTTAGAGCAATAAAGATATTTATCCTTTAAAAATGTTAAACACGTTAACAAAAATGTAAGGACATAAATAGTAACAGTAACGGCAAGAAAATAACACCTTCACCTCCTTTTTAAACGAACATTTCAATTTGTTTCTAGGGTAAAGGTAATTGGTTTATTCTGCCCTTTAATGTGAGCTATTTTCTGTTTCGGGAAAACTTGGTTTTTTGTAACCTTTACCTTAATCGATTAATCGAAGTCTGGAGCCTGCCACTCTAGAAATATCACGTCTCTGACTTTGCCATGCTCTCACCACAAGCAGCAACAGAGTGCCTCAGTTGCCCTAGATTCTGCGATGATGTTTTAAGATTAGCCTACGCTTTTGGTGTTACAGTAAACTACACAAAGTTCAAGTTCTTCATCAGGTTCTTGTGAAGATATCACAAACTGAAAATTCTTACAACTGTTTGCCATGGATCAGGATGATTGATCACAACTGAGAAAATGAGTAGAAAGAGTTTTGTACCTCTGCTCCTCTGACATGTTCTCAGTGTGAGGCACAAAACCAGCAAAAGGATCAGAATGAGAAGTGAAACAGACGAAATGATCCATATCCCCCAGTCAATGCCCAGGAGGTTGTTTGATTCTGTGGCTGCGGGCAGACAAGTGAGAAAATATCATGTCAGTACTAGACTACAACGTGTGCAAGTTGTCACAATTGTCAAACCATTGATTATTACATCAGCTCAGTGCACTGTTAAGGCATGTTTCACTAATATTTTACCGGGTATGTTAGATAAGACACTGAATGCTCTAATTTGTGTTTGGATATAATTGCGCACACACATTTACTCCTGCACACACACCTGTTTTATTCGGCACAAGTGACGGGTTTTCTGTCGTTTCCATTAAGTTCTTCACTGTGATGAAGGACACAAAAAATAATCAGGTATATCTGTTGTCATAGCATATACATATATTTAAACATATGTATATGTGTATATATATATATATATATGTATTTAACATAGAACCCTGATGTGGCCCTCCAATGAAACGACGAAGAGCAGTGGCCCCCGGCTCAATTGAATTAAGACCCCTGATTCAGACATAGTACATACAGTATATACCCTTGCCTAAACGTTTGCACTTCACAAATTACTGTTTGATTTGTTTTAGTTAGTATAAGTAAAATTATTTTGTTGCTGTATGCCAAATGATGTAAAATAAATCATTTAAATTAAGCACATGAGACATATACATAAATCTTTTTTTTTTAATTAGTCCTCAAGTTTCAAATTATACTGGTTATGAGGCAATAGTTAATTTTTACTGAATACACAATTAGCTGTTAAGCCGTTCATACAACATTAGCACATACTTACTAAATGTCACATGGGCCGTCTTGCTGCAATTGCTTGAAAGTAAGGTAATTTCGTCCTTGACGCTGCATTTGTACCGTCCACTGAGTGTAACATTTGATACGGTGTGTGTCATTTCAGTGCCGATTTCCTTTGTAACCACCCTTTGAAAGATGCTTAGTGACTCGTTGGTTGTAGAGGGAATGAAAAACCATTGCACTAGAAACCTTGCGTAGTTTCTTGTCTCCAGTTTGCAATGCAGGGCCAAAGAGGAGCCAAAGGCAATGTATATCCTTTTCTCTGTATCATCCAGATCCACATTTTCCTGACCTGACACCATCATGACCACGAATGACACTGTCGAACAAACAGACAGACAGAGAGAAATACAGCGACATAGTTAGACAGCACCATCAAACAGTACAACTGAGCCTACTGTACTTTTGTGGACGTCTGTTTGATTTTGTTAAATGTCAAATCTCACCTGTGAACAGCACTAGAGTTGACATTTCAGTCTTCTCTTGTCACACGGGCTCGTCTACTCATCCTATCTCTGCTGCCGTCCTGATTTCTCAGTTACCTTAACTGTAGAAGCAAATTCATGTGTGGGTGGCCGGTTTGAGAAGAACGAGCCAGAGGAGGAGGAGTAAAGTTTGTGACTGTGCTATGAGAATATCCTGCTCTCAATGGGGGACTGGTTTCTGTGAGGGAGTAATCTCAATGAAAATTTGAATTAATTAAAACAAAAATGACACACACCACAGACAGTTTTCTATATTAAACAACCCAACACAAAAAAAGTTATGTACCTCTCTCGTTTCTCCAATAAAAAAAAATTAAAATAAAAAAAAACATGAACACACATCCTGAGAACTTTTGCAGGGTGTGTGTCACATGCAGTACCTAGATAAAGATTTATGAATGTTCTTGGCTTAAAAACAACCAAAAAGACACACAAACCCACAAAGCAAATGGAGGGAGTTCAATTTTGTACCCTCGCTGCATCTTAGTTACAAAAAAAGAGAAGAAGAACTGTAGGCTTCCTGTGACAAGGTGCAGCGAACCAGTTGAACTTTATGATACAAGCTTCAACCACAACCTGCATTGGCTGACACAGACACAACAGACATCAAATACATATAGACATATAGACATACCGTAGAAGATCCCCTGAGTGTGTGTGTGGTTACGTCTAAAAAAGCTTGCAAAAAAAAAAAAAAGAAAAAGAAAGATGCAATATAGGCGATTCAACTACATACATGGGCCATATGGTATTTAAATGAAAACATTTGAATGTTAAGTATTTAAACATATTTCAAGTCAAGTCAAGTCAAATGGATTGGTTCCAGATTTGGATGTTGATTGAGATTATATTTAAATATGTAATATTTAAAATAGTTATTAATACGGTTTGAAAGGTACTGATTCTAGGATTAGAAACACAGAAGTACTTTTAGCAAGCCTTATATGAGCTTTAAAAATAAATAAATAAATAAAAGAACGAAATGGGTGTTCCTCCTACTGTTTGTGCCTATGTGAGGGAGAAGGAAAAGATTAAGACAAAGAATAGACATAATGAGACCACTAAACAGCTAGTTTGTTTAGAGCTAACTATAGCTTTGGGTCATATTTATCAGCGTTTCATGGTTTCATTTACTGGGTTCTTTAGCGAATACTGACCAAGACTACCACCACACGAGGGATTTTATTTTTCTTCATGTGCGTATTATTCTCATCTGTTATTTTCGCATTTACTTGTTTTAAATTATTATTAACGGCGACGTATAATTCACTGAGCGCTGCTCAGGACGGTCAGCCAATTGAAACTACAATGCCCGAAACATCTCTGGCGCATGCGCTCTACGTCCTCCAAAGACGTTAGTGGAGATCGGTGACCGTCGAGAGATTCATCTCCCGTAGCAGCTAACGCTCAAGTAAATCAAGAAAACCAGGAACGGACAAAAAGACGGAGGTTTTCGCGGCTCGGGCCGAGTTGGTGCATCCAGGTGGCAGGATGGGGGACCAGAAAGTAAGCTATAGCCGGAGAAACAGGTGTCTGTGATGGGGGACGCTGCTCCAGCAGGGCGTAGTGTACAAAGGAGAAGGCGGTGGGAGTTTGCGGATGCGGCACGGGCTTGTGTTTAACAGCAGTTTTTATTTTTTAACTGGTATCTTACGTTTAGACACCGTGGTGTTGGCGTCATCATTTTTTATTGTTATATCGTTGTGGAAATCAGGGACGGAGCTGGGGCCTTGGCGCAGTTCCGCCTGCATTCTGTTCCCAAGACTCCACTATGAATGAGCCTTTTCACTGACACAGGCAAGAGAGAGTGAAAGGCTGCGGTGAAATTAGAGATGTGACGATACACGATTTTCTTTTCCAGCATCACTGTTGACAAGCAGTCATGTTGAGTCAATCACCGAAGATAGCTGCAGTGTTCGTGGTTGTCATATGTGTGGAAATGAACCGTTTACGACAGTTCAAACAGTGCTGTAATTATGTTTCTTTAAAAAGGAGGGTGTGGTGAAAGGAGGAGACACGTAATTGGAGCAAATCTTTGAAATACTCTTAAAAATGTTTTTATCGTTATTGACCACTTAAAGATAGCTGTCTATGTCCATTGTCCATCCATCCATCCATTTTCATCCGCTTATCCGTTATCGGGTCGTGGGGGCAGCAGTCGCCACCGTTGCACCGTACCAACCCCCCTGAACCTTCCTGCGGGTGGTGAGTCCACTGGAAGGTACCAACCGCCCTAACCGGGATTCGAACTTCCCCAGGAGGTGAACCCTGGGGTTCCACACCAATGACAGAGACATTGCCTCTGGGCCAAAGCGCCACATGCCTCATTGTGTTGCTACAATGTATTTTATTTTATGGGAATATTTACATTTTTTAACTCTAACATATCTAAAGTTGATGACAATACACACATTTGACGGTCCTCACAGAATCTAAAAATTCTGTTATTCACATGGGTGTCAGTGGGTTTTGATATGAAAAATTTAAAAAAAATTTAAATACCTTAGATGATCCTTTAGGAATAAAATATAAATACCTTAGATGATCCTTTAGGAATGAGATAATTGATTTGCACAAGCTAAAAATATTTATTTTAATTTAGGGATTTAAGAATGTGCAAATATACAATTTTTTTTTTTTAGTTTTTATAATTAAGACAAGATTAACTTTTCATATTGTTTAATGCCTCTGTGTGTGTTTGTGTGTGTTGTTCGTTTCCTTGGAGTCGACTTCAGTGACTGTGCTGCTCCGTTATTAAATTATACATGTGCTCCATTCTTTCTGACAAGTGTCTCTGTGCTCAGCAGCACTGGAGGCCAATCATCTTTAAGACAGGTGAAAGCACTAGGCTGATAACACACCTGACTGTATTGTGAAAAAAAAAATTATATATAATTTTGTCCTGCAAAATAAGATGCTGCAACTAAACTTAAAATTCTTTATGTCTAAATTAAATACTTTAAATTGCATCAGTGTACTAATATTTATGAACCTTAATGTTAGGCTAGTGTTTTAATGCTTTCCTGCCATATTCATATCAAACATTTGTCTTTTCCAAAATCGATATAATTGCTTGTAAATTTGAAAAGGATGCAGCACTAACCAAATGGTTCTGCAGAATACAAATTTGTTACAGCCCTAGTTTTTATATATTACATTCCATTTGGTAATATCATAGTCAGCAGATGTCATGTGAGGTTTATTTTGATCTGTATAAAGATATAGTGTTTGCAATAATAACGTCTGATCATTTGTACCATCAGGAATCTCTGCTGAAGATCACCCACACCCTGACCATGAAGAATGAGGAAATTTCAAACTTCGTCTGCACCCTCAAACAAAGCCTCGACAACTTGGAGGTAAAATTACAAATATACCTGTGAACCAGTGTTGTTTGTTTGTTTGTTTTTTTCAGTATTCAATGTCGTTGTTTTTTTTACTTACTCTCCCTTTTTTTTTTTTTTTACCTGCCACCAGGCAAACTCCACCCGAGTGCAGGAAGACCTGCAGGCTGAGTTCACGACCCTTCAGTCAGTTCTTGATGAAATGAAGGACAACATGTTGACGCGTATCAAACAGGAGAGAGCCACCCGCACATATGAGCTCCAGGTACTGACCACATTTCCCACAGTTACCCATTACTGGTCAAACACACAGCTTACATTGAAGTCTGTGGTTCATTTGATGTGAAATCAAAATTATAAAACCAAATGTCCCACAGTATTCTAATTTAAAAATCGACTTACTTGAAGTTAACAGAATTTCAATGAATCATATCTATTTACAACAGTTTTAGCTCATCTAAAATTGTACTACATATATATTTTGCTTTTTCACGCTCTTAAAAAGGGATAGAATTTTCTCACCAGGATCAACCTTATGTTCACATGTGACTTGGCAGTAATTCTTTGCCAAGGATGTTACAGTGTTTAAAAAGTGGTTTTAACTAGCTTAAAATAAAAAAAAAAGTCATGGGTTTTCTGATCAAACGATGGAGATGAGTCTAAAACAGGTGTGTCAAACATACAGCCCGCGGGCCAAAATCGTTCCGCTACGGTGTTGAAATTTTGAAAAAAAAAAAAAAGCACACTAAATATCCAGCATATTTTTTGGAAAATTATTTTTCATTAAACATATATAAATAATATGATATATTTATATAATATATATAATAATAATAATAAATATCTAATATACTTGTACTTCTTTGCATGAAAACAAAGGGGGAAAAACGTGTTATGTTATGATTCGACTGGTCTGGCCCACTTGACATCCGATTGGGTTGTATGCTGTCTGTGAACCAAAATGAGTTTGACACCCCTGATCTAAACTGTGGGGAATATGACTATGTAGGTAAACTGTCTTAATAATATTTGATTTTTCTGTGTACCCAGAGTCAGGTGACTGCCTGTTCCAAAGCTCTGGAGAGTTCGGAGGAGCTACTGGAGTTAGCCAATCAGACGCTGTGCTCCTCTGAGACTGATGGTTTCTCTCAGGTAAAAGAAAATCTCCCTCTGCCGTTGTAACACTGCTGCTGCTGCTGTTGCTACGGCTACGCTGTTCTCTGGTTTGTTTTAACTCCACTGTTATTGATTGACGATGGAATGGCACTGATTAAATCTGTCTTTCTTGTGTTGTCATACTAGCAGTTGCTCTAACACACAGACACTTGCAACATTTATTGTGTCCATTGATGACGGGACTCAGATTTCTCTTTGCTCCGTATCTCCTTTCTCTTTTTCCTTTCCCTCTCTGCTCCTCTCCAGGCGGCCAAAGACATTAAGGATAGGTATAGTAATCAGCCATTCAATGCTTTCCTTTTTTTTGTCATGTCCTCCAGTAACCTATCAGCTGTGTTCCTCATGTAGCGTGCATGCACTCAAACCTGAAGCCACTAGGGTTGTCAAAATTATATATAAAAAAAAATCAAAAATAAAATACCAATATTTGGGTATGAACACGCTATCTTTAGACTGGCCTTATCCTTATGGTTGTTAGAAAATAAAAAAGATGGCTAAAAGCAATTACTGAATACGAAACTGATAGACAGACGGGGGGGAGTCCAATGATGGAGTGATAGCGATTTTTCAAAGTGGGATGTGTGTCCCCCTGGGGCTGCCAGGTGGCACTGCAGGGGGGCCTCAGAATTAGAGGACCCGGCTTCAGCGTGGTATAAAACAACTAGCCCAAGTGTAAGTGCACCCTAAGACTGCATGGCTTCCCTGGAGTCGGTTAGTGCCATCTGTGAAAGTTCTTGAATTTGTAGAATTTTTCATACTCTCAAAAGAGGAATAAAGAAAAAAATACAAGTTTGGGGAAGCATCCTGCAAGTGAACACACCATACACTTCTAGCAAAAGCTGCGGAAAGGAATCAGATTAAACCCCACTGAGGAATTAAAGCTAACAGCACTGATTTTCGGTTGAAGTCATACTATTACTAACTAACTATTAGTTAATAGCATCCATCGTAATCAAAGCTATCATTAATTTAGCTGTAACAAAGTATCAAAGTAATAAAATATATAACCTAAAATAAACCAGGATAATCTTTGGTTTTACTTGGTGTTTGTATTGTATTTTCCGTATGCGTAGTCAACTTCTCTCTTTTATGGTATAGTGACAACCCTAGTAGCCACTTATTCTGTAGACCTCTCGACATGAAAAGACTTCGCACTTGAGATTCTTTTGTCTCTTGTGTTCAGCTGTCTTTCAAAGTCTGAACCATCTGCTGTCCACCCCACCTAGGATGAGTGCTGCTCCCTCTCTTGCTCTGCTCCCTCTCTCTCGAACAGGGTGATGAGATCAGTCGTAGTACCAGTGAAGTTAGATGACTTTTTTTTTTTTTTTTAGCACCCCTACTAGAGTCATCCATTTTTTTCCTTTGCCTCAGAATGTGTTTAATAATGACCCACACTTGTGTCTGCTCCTTATGTTTGTCTGTGTGTGTATCTCTCTTTGTCTGCAGTGTGACAATGGCTCCAGCCTTTCGCCTCTCCCTGAAGGCTAAAGCCAGTGACAACATGAGTCACCTGATGGTGGATTTCAGCCAGGAGAGGGAGTTGTTGAAGAGCCTCAAGTTTCTGCCAGGTTTGCTCCTCTTTTACTGAAATAACGCAGACACAAAGGCTGCCTAAAATTCACTGTTCAGTTTAACTGTAGACACAGACAGCTTAGCGGAGAGTCATTTAAATAAAATGAATCACAATCACATTTTGTCTAATGGAATGTAATCAGAGGCGTAAATAGTAAATGCACACACAACGTAATGTGACCTATATATTTTTTTACTTTGCCATTCACACCTAATATGCATCCGAGATGTCGCACACACTACATACAGTACTTGGAAGTGCCGGAACATGCAGTACTACAGCAGTACTGAGCTTCTTCTTTTACTTCTTGCTAATTTCTACTGTCACACCTAATACAGCGCGTACTTGCCGCACTATTGGCTAATATAGCATGCTCTACTGTTCCTCGTGCTGATTGGCTCATGCATTACAGTATGCAGCAATTCAATGTGTTGTGTTTTTCCCTAAAAGTTATTGTGGACTTTAACAGATAGGACCATTTCCCATTGACTTCCATTCATACAGAGCTCTAGCTGCAGTCAGTTGAATTATTACTATTAATTACTTCACTGTTACATCAGGTTGACTTTATATGCTTTCAAAGCCTATATTTATTTATTTTGTACTGTCCAAAGTTTGGTCACTTTTTAAGATGACAGTGATTACACAACACCGTTTTTCTTTTCAACACATTGCGACAAACCTAGATCCAAACTTAGTTTGTCCAGGTCCACCCTTGAAATCCTCACAGAAATTGGTTTTGATTTTTGACCATGTACCGTTGGAAAAAAAAGAAGCTTTCCTGAAGGTAATACTCAATATTTTATGTTAAAATAATTCATCTATATATACTTTATATTTATTTATCTCATGTTTATTTTTATAATTTGATAATATAATTTTCATTATAAAATTAGTAAACTCTAAACTAAAAAAACTGTTAAACCAGCCAATCAGTGAAGTTGGACCATACAACTACTGCTGACTTTTTGTGTACACATATGTTGTGTAGCGACACATGAACTCGGTCAGAAACCGTCAGCAGTTCCATTCATCCATCCATCCATCCATTTTCATCCGCTTATCCGTTACCGGGTCGCGGGGGCAGCAGTCACACATATGTTGTGTAGCGACACATGAACTCGGTCAGAAACCGTCAGCAGTTCCATTCAACAGTAATAAATAAATGAGTCAAAAGGCATGTACGCTGAATGTTCCTCACAGCAGTGAAACCACAGACGCTCTGCAGCTGTGTGAAACGTGTTAGCCGCTTCAGAGAGCCACTGTGGTTGTTTTACAGCCCATGCATTTGGTGTAGGTCACCACTCTCTCTATCACCACACAGCGTGCTTTGAGAAAGAAAAAAAAAAAAAAAAAAGCATGCATGTGAAAACGTTTCTGAGACCGATGGAAAGGAAAAGTATTTTCTCGTCTTCACTTGTCTTTTACCCACGAACTTCTTTGTTCCCCCTTGAAGAAGACACAGTATAGACGTCAGAACACACTCTGTTCGGGTTGTGTTTTTGTGCCCCCAAAATGAGAACACTGTACATGGTGGCCATAACCGGAAATTTAAAATAAATATTACACTTTTTTTTAGATAAATGTTAACAGCTGACAGACTTGTAAATGCAGGACTTCTTCAATGAGCATGTGAAAGGTTTGTTGGAATAGTTAAATAATTATTAATAATTAAATAATTATATCAGTACATTATTTTATCAATTACTAGACATTTCAGGCTACCACATTTGAATTCCAGGTGACACCACATAGGCTCACGATCCTAAGGTTGACAGTTTAAGTTTAAGGATATGTAATAACCTTAAATTATTATTATTATTATTATTATTATTATTATTATTATTATTATTATTATATTGTATGTAAAACAGTTTAAAGTTCACACTGTATTAAACCAACTCTACAACCGTATAAAACCCTACCTTGTTATTTTCATTTCAGTTCTAATCTTTTTCAAATAATACACAATTTCACACTGAGTATTCTTGTACAACAACTCAACAACAATGAACACAACTTGACTGTGGAGTGAATGTCTTTTCCTGTCCTGTCATGCAGTTCCTGCCACACCAGAGATCCAGGTGTCGGAGTGTCAGGTGTGTGACAACACAGTGACTGTGGTGTGGACATTAGCAGAGCCCGACAGCAAGATAGACCACTACATCCTGGAACACAGACGGACCAATCACGAGGGTCCGCCTCGCATCAGGGAGGATTACCCTTGGATGGTGGTGGAGGGGATACGAGAGATGGAGCACACGATCACAGGTAGAAGAGGGAGCTATATATATATATATGTATATATATATATAATATATATTATTTATTTATTTTTCAAATATATATATTTTTATTTTATTTTAATTTTTTTATTTTTCGGTTTCCAGGGCTGCGGTTTGACACCCGCTACATGACATTCAGAGTGAGAGCCTGCAACAAAGCTGTGGCCGGAGACTTTTCGGAACCAGTTACAATCGAAACACACGGTAAGAAAATTAAACATCAACTCCGTTTACTGTGAAATAGTCATGTGAACAGTTAAAGGGTCTCAATGTTCTTGGGCTCTGAATAAAGGTGGACTGTAATTAGAGAATCTCATTCAATTTGACCCTTGACCCCTCCTATTTCTCCCGGTTTCTCACATGCTCTGATGGTGTAGGGTGTCCTGAATCCTGGGCATGTAATTTGACCTCAGTAGACGTTTCAGGGCGTGTACTGTGAAAGAATTGTAACATTTATAGAAACTCAGTTCCAAATGTCCTAAAACCTTGGGCTTGTGCTTACCAGTGAAATTGAAAGTATGAAATCTTATTTAAAAAGGACCATTTGAAGTACAAGGATTATCAGTGAAATTGAAAGTATGAAAAGGACCATTTGAAGTACAAGGATTAGGTTCTTTTCATTGAAAATAATGTCAAAAAAGTGGGGTCGCCTTAGAACCACGGGTCAAGCCCCTGACACATTCTGATGGTTGTCTGGGGTCGCTGCATGACATTGCACAGCTGTTGAATGCATTTTTTTTTTCAACAAACTGCATGACAAATTGATCTCACTGTTATGGCTAATGAATTATTAGTATTTAATTTAATTTAGTTTGATAAGTGAGTGATTTGTTGAGGGTTTTGCATTTAAAATACAGATCTCAGTGGTTGTATTTATAACCCAAAAAGAAAAGCCGTTTGTAATTATTATTTCAAATAATGTTTTTTTAAACAAAGTCAATTTTGATTATCTGAAGATTAGTCTTGAAACGAGGGGGGCTCATCAAAAAAAGAGGCTTCCTCTTTCTAAAGCCCACGCATATCGACTTACTGAGACATATTCACCACAGCGTCACCTTCCTCCTGCAGTGTCCCATTTCCAAGGTCAGAAGGTCAGAAATAATAGCACTAAAAGAGACGGTTAAATAACTGACTGCCGCTTGTCTACTTACTGTGCGTAAAAACATTTTCAAAGTATCTCACATCCTCACTCTTACTGTTTCAGCCTTCACCTTCAAACTCGACGCCGCCTCGGCCCACCAGAACCTGAAGGTGGAGGACCTGAGTGTGGAGTGGGACAGCAGCGGAGGGAAGGTGCAGGAGATTCGCAAAGAGAAAAATCGTATCAACTCTCCGCTGCACTCTCCAGCCAGGTTTGTAAGAAGACGTGCTGCATCGATCGTTAGACGTTTTTGACTCCACTCACAATTACATGCATTCTCTGAACTTGAACATTGGTTTCTGTTCACTCTGGCATAACAACCATACGTGTGTCAGTATTGGTGATGGTGTGTTATACAGACAGTCGTCAGGATTTCTCTACATCCGACTTCACTTTACCATCTGAAATGATAAACAGCTGAGGCTGCAATCATTTGTCACAGATTTTTTTTTACTCTTTTAAATAAAAGGTTAAGGCCACGCAGTATGAGAAGTGCTCATCATTACAGTAGTGTCACATCATCACAGTAGTGTCACATCATTACAGTATGTCACATCATTACAGTAGTTGTCACATCATTACAGTAGTGTCACATCATCACAGTAGAGCCCCTCATGCATTGTGTACTTCTCCATTTGTTAAATCATTCCACCTTAAATGACCTGGATGACCTACTCAGACACCTCACTTCTTTTTTTTTACCTTATTTGGGAACTGAGCATTTGACCCCACACTCACGCACGCACACACGCAAACACATGTTGTTGTATTTAATAGTTTACTAATTTAATTGAATAGTCTAATGAGGCAGTAGCAGCCATTTGGTCACACACCAGCCACTGTGAAGAACCGTATCCTCCTGTTTTGTTCATGATCAGGTCGGCCCTGGCCTCACCCAAGAGAGGACCGACCGCCCGTCCGGGCAGAGACAGGTTTACAGCAGAGTCTTACACAGTCCTGGGTAAGAACAGTCTGTGTAAATGTACTTTTTTATATATATACTGTATATTTTACCAAAATCGACAATATTTTGCGATTTCCTCTCCCATCGTAGCTGACACCATGATCGATGCGGGACAGCATTACTGGGAGGTTCGGTTCGATAAGGAAAGCAAAGCCTTCGCTGTCGGGGTGGCCCTGCGCAGCCTGGGTCGATTTGACCAGCTGGGAAAAAGCAGCGCCTCCTGGTGCATTCACCTGAACAACTGGCTCCAGCAGAGCCTCACAGCCAAGCACAACAACAAAGCTCGAACTCTGGACTGTCAAATCCCCAGCACAATTGGCGTTTACATTCACTACGAAGAAGGTAGGATCAACACCACCGGTCCTCACTGACGCTGGAAATACAAATCATCTCTGAGGTTCTCTGAAGTTCACTTAGTTTAAACCAAATGAATGACTTGAACTAGTGTGTTTGGATTATTTATTCAACTCCTGTATCAGCAGTTGTCATGGTCACAGAGTTAGTGATCCACTTTACAGCCCTGGGTCATATAAACACAAATAAACACAAGACACAGACAAGCTCATTCAGCATTATTCACCCAGTGGGTGACAACACATCAGCAGGAGCAGCGGCTCAACAAGCAGAGAAAAGACAAATGAACAGTCAATCGATGGACGAATGAGCATTTAGTCCTGGCTGTTTACATCGGCGGTATTTAAAAGACGGGGGGCGGAAAGGATGAAATCTCTTTCTTCGGTTGTTCTGTGGAGGATGGAGAAATTCACCGTCCTGAGGGAATGGAATAGCATGTGGAATATGCTATGTTAATATACAATATATACAGTATATACATAAATAGACAGATGAGAACCAATTCCCTTTCTGTGACTTATTACTTTTGCCTTACACCAAAAACGATCACCTGTTCAAGTCCAGGGATTCTCCCAATACTGCAGTTTTTTTTTTGTTTTTTGTTTTTTTCACAGTCTGACAACATCTAGAATTAAGTTCATGGTCCATTCTTAATTGACATAAGGTTTGAGTATGAGTATCCCACCAATGCTGGTATTGCAACCCTGAAATTATTAAGAGGCAGAAGATAAACAAAACAAAGGAAAATTTAAAAAAAAAAGTCTTGAATTTACTGTTTAAAACTCAAGAATGCTACGAGACAAGTTCCACTGGAAAACAGTGTATGTGTTGTAATTATAAATATGATCTGTCTACTCTTTGTTCAGGTTTACTCTCTTTCTACAATGCCAAAACTAAGCAGCTGATGCATACCTTCAAATCAAAGTTCCCACAGCCGGTAATTCCAGCTTTCATGGTGAGGAATCCACGTCTGTTTCCACGTGTCTGTTTCATAAGACCTTTGTTTGGCCTTTCACTTAACTCTGCTGTCGTTGTGTTGCCCCTGCAGGTGTGGAATGGCAGTTTCTCAGTGGTGACAGGTCTGCAGGTGCCCAGTATGGTTCAGAGTGGCCAGAGAAGGAACAGTGGTACCAGCAGCTCCAACGCCAGCGTCAACTAAATCCATCCGCAGCTCCCCCCGCCCCCCCGCCCCCGTTGAACGCCGCTCGCTCTGTGGGATCACCTGCTGCTGTGACCGCACTCGCAGCCATATCCACCAAGAGTTCAGACACTGCAGTGAGATGGTCATATCTGGTTCTCACGTCAGTGTTGCATGACGACAACAAGCGGTTTCGGGAATGGGTGAGTCATCGGCATATTCAGTGACAGAGCTCTCCTTCTCAAGAACTCTGGCTATAATTGCTCCGAGCACATTAGCTGTAGTCTTACTGCTTTAAATCTCTCTGGTTATCGTTGTTTAGCATTGATTTCACTGCTGCTAGGTTCACAATTTAGCGCTGGCCGCTGCTCCATTGTCTTCATGTCAGCTGCGTTATCAGCCGGCTGTCGCTTCAGGTTCAGGCTTCACCTCTGACCTCTGTCTGCTCTCTCTCTCTCTCTCTTTCTTTTCCTGTGCCTTCCATGTCATCTCTAAACTGAGAGGCCAAAAGTTAACAACACGCTACAAAGAACAGCATCATAATGCACTACGTAATACTGTGTATTAGTATACAGGAAGTGTTCCTTTCTATGTACATCAATGTATTGTAACAGTGTCACTGTAACCTATCGTAGCTTAGTGATAATTGTCACCTGGCAGCCTCAGCCAGATGTTTCACCACTGTTAGACACTCAGTACATTTACAGATATTAGTTACATTTACATACTGTATATGCATTCAGCAGATGCTTTTATCCAAAGCGACAACAGAAGGATTAACAATCGAGCGTGTGGCGTCTCTGTCCCCGAGGCAGGCGTGCTAACTGCCGCACTGTGGAACTCACAAGTTCCACTTTTAACAAATGTCAGTTGGACTTACTGTTCTCTATGTCCTTGACCCCGTTAACCATCACAGGTTGGGAGGTGTTTTATATATTGTACTTTGACCAACTATGTCACGGCTGGTGGCCACATTTCCTGTTTTCTTGTTGGCAGGTGCCATGACAGACAAAGCGTTCAATACGAGCGACGATCTTTTTTAAGATGAGTTTAGATGAGTGTAACTAGCAGGAAGTGTTTAGGTTATTATATTCACACAGTATTTCACAAACATTTCACAAGGATTGATGATCAGATATTAACAAACAAACGTTAACTTTCAAATATACAACCCTCATTGTTAGATTAAAATCAGTGTGATGGCCAAGGTTTTTATTCTACCAGAATGTTGCTGATGGTTTGAACACACGTGTAAGTCAGTACTGAAAAAAATTGTCGGTAAAATAAAGTCTCCTAAAGGCATAATCTATAGACAGGAAATCAGCATTTGGGTATTTTGTTTTGTACTTCCTGATTGTTTGGTAAAGTATGAAGACTTTGCCATTAAAAGTTTTTTTTTTGTAACATATCTTTAAATGTACTGAGTTAATACAGAGTTGTACTGAGTGCTGTTCTAACAGGAATCATTCAAATCTGCTTTCCTTCATACATTGAAAAAAAAAAAAATTGTATTTGAATGATTTTCTGTGCGTGTGAAGGTTACAGTATTCACTACATTTCAGTCGAAATAATAAACCCAGAAGTGTAGTCCTGTTAGCAGTTAACAGTGAAGTCATTGAACTTTCAGCCATGGCGTCAGGATTAGGAAACGACTGTTCTTCATTCATCTGACTGCACGCCAAGTATTTACCGTATGTGTGGGTGAACCTGAGTACATCTCTTCTCTACAGAGAGGTTCTGGTCAAAGTAGAGTCTGTAGGTCCAGCTGACGCGCTTCGGACCGCTCTGAATGATGAACCCGAGTTGTGAATCTTAAAACGTATGTCCTGATGTGTTGAACCCTCGCTGCTGCACCTGCACATGTCTCAGTTCGTCTCAGTTCGTCGTACCACTGCATATCCTGTCTAATTTTAGCCTGCAAGTGTCCGGCTCAGAGTTGTTAACTTTATTTCACATGTCACAATTTTAATGTAAATAGTTGTTTTTTTTTCACAATAATTTATCAGCCCTAAGGTAATAAAGGAGTGAGACACATTTGTGATCACTGTGGTCATTTTCAAAAGTGCAACAAAGTCTGTAGTCCAGATACAAACATTTCATCAGCTTCACAGATGGACTTTTCTGTACAGAAATATAAAGACTTTCTATCAATCTTTCCATCCATCTATCTGTGACCATAAGATGACGTTACCACAGATGACAGAGTTTCATTTCAGTTGAAATCAGACAAGAGTCCCCTACAGGAAGTCTGTATTTAGTCCTGGCTCACCGAGCATCACTGCTTCATTTTGTTCACTGCAGTATACACATACATAATATATGTATAGTATTTACATCACATGCCTATGAGGCAGAACAATGTCAATGACATTTAACAATTATAAGATAATGGCACATTTACAGCATTTTTATACAATTAATCGTGTGCAAGGAGTTCATCTACAGTGGTGATTGTTCAAAGTGCCACCACTGCTGAGTGAGGTGGTAAAGTGAGGTTTGTCAGAGTGGAAACAGCGCCCCCTGTGGACTTGTGCAGACTGAGATGTCTCTTTACTGGTGAGAGTCATTTCCTACGCCACTGGTGCTGATGTGTCGGGTGGTCACTGGTTATTCCTGGCCTTCTTCTCAAATAGCTGTTTTAGCTCTGAAATAGCTGCAAAAGTAAGGCAGAAGAACAACACAGCATATGTTTATACCAGGTATATCCTTTTTTGCTCCTAATACTGGTACGGTACCTTTAATATTAAAGAGATCAATATATTCACCTGACTGCATTTCTGTTTATCATGTGACTGTAGATGTACTCTACAAATGGCTTTTGCAATTATTGGTATCATTCATTTACATCAGGCTAATATTTATGATACGATGAAATACACATTCAATTAGTGATCTCCATTGTCAGAAATAAGACAATTAAACTGAGTACTGACTCGCTCCAAGAACCTCCTCCTGATCTGGAACACCAGCACGGGGCAGCGTCATTCTGCGCGGAGCAGGAACTGGATAGTTAACTGCTGTTCCTGGAACACAATGTGACAAAACTTATTTTTCTACATTTTTTATATTTAAAGAAAAGTCATAATAATTTATATTTTCTTCGCCACTGTTTATGAAATTATGAGAAGAAAAACATTACCGACTGAAAGATTTTTTATTAACTAGCATTGCTCAAATACAGCTAATGGGCTATTAGCACCATGTGTGATTCATACAGTTCTCCTCGGCCTTTTCACCATGTAGTCCAGGTAAAAGCCGTCTTAGGCCTACTCTCTGGTTAGGTCGTACACCTCAGTGCCTCAGGTTGACTCTATTGTTTCTGTATTATCTTAAGAATGACAAATCACTGCTGCGGACGGTTCGTGATGTTTGCCCACACTCACTGTGGAATGAACTTTGGATGAATGTGGAAAACAATCTGGCCCTGAGTGATGGAGTGGCTGTAAAAGACTACTGTTGTTTCCATGGACTTTGTTTACATGGACAACAATAATGGGACTCTTGAGCTCATTTGGATAATGTAGTCTGTTCACCTGAGGTTAATGTCACTTTTATATTTTTAACTCAGGTTGATGTCATTACACACAGGTGAAAGTGTTACTGGTGAATATCAGAGATTTAATGGCGTCATACCTGGTTTGGTGGGCTGGTTTTCATAGTGTAGTTGGATAAAATCTAAAAGAAGAAAAGAGATCATAATTAGCCTTATATTTGTGTAATATTCAATAGAAAAATTGGAAGAAAACACTATTTCTTAAAAGGAAAAAATAAATGTTGTCCCTCCTTTGTCCTTTTATGAACTGTTTACCTGGAGTTGGAGTGGCAGCACACATACTGACTTAGAACAATCATATATACAAATAGATGAATAATTACATAAGTTAAAACATTTCTTTAAACAGTAGTAATGAATTAAAGAGCTTATATGCAATATTACACAAGACCAGAACCAAAGATTAGTTAGTGACAGACTTTTGGAGCAGAAGATTATTTGACCCATTTTTTAAATTCGGACTTTAATAAAAAATAAAAAAAAATTACCAAAAAGAAAAACCAAAACCCTTTTGCTCCTAATACTGGTACGGTACCTTTAATATTACAGAGATCAATCTCTGGATGATATATTCACCTGACTGCATTTCTGTTTATCATGTGACTGTAGATGTACTCTACAAATGGCTTTTTCGATTATCAGTATCATTCATTTACATCAGGCTAATGCCGCAATTATGACATACGATGAAATACACATTCAATTAGTGATCTCCATTGTCAGAAATAAGACAATTAAACTGAGTACTGACTCGCTCCAAGAACCGCCTCCTGATCTGGAACACCAGCACGGGGCAGCGTCATTCTGCGAGGAGCAGGAACTGGAGAGTTAACTGCTGTTCCTGGAACACAACGTGACAAAACTTATTTTTCTACATTTTTAATGTAAAGAAAAGTCATAATAAATCAAACAAACAAACTTATGTGGAAGTGTGTTAACAGCTGGACCTTTCTCCTCCTCTTCCTTTCTCACCTCTATTTTCTTCGCCACTGTTTATGAAATTATGAGAAGAAAAACATTACCGACTGAAAGATTTTTTATTAACTAGCATTGCTCAAATACAGCTAATGGGCTATTAGCACCATGTGTGATTCATACAGTTCTCCTCGGCCTTTTCACCATGTAGTCCAGGTAAAAGCCGTCTTAGGCCTACTCTCTGGTTAGGTCGTACACCTCAGTGCCTCAGGTTGACTCTATTGTTTCTGTATTATCTTAAGAATGACAAATCACTGCTGCGGACGGTTCGTGATGTTTGCCCACACTCACTGTGGAATGAACTTTGGATGAATGTGGAAAACAATCTGGCCCTGAGTGATGGAGTGGCTGTAAAAGACTACTGTTGTTTCCATGGACTTTGTTTACATGGACAACAATAATGGGACTCTTGAGCTCATTTGGATAATGTAGTCTGTTCACCTGAGGTTAATGTCACTTTTATATTTTTAACTCAGGTTGATGTCATTACACACAGGTGAAAGTGTTACTGGTGAATATCAGAGATTTAATGGCGTCATACCTGGTTTGGTGGGCAAACGGGGCAAAACCAGATGAACACTCTCTCCGTTTTCATTGTCTGATTGGATATAAGCTAAAAGAAGAAAAGAGATTGTAACTACCCATATATTTGTGTAATATCCAACAGAAAAAAAACCAACAAGAAGTGATTGTTATTGATTGGTGACTGGGTCTGTACGTTACTGTACGTACAGATGTTCTCCTCATACTCCTCCTCCAGGATGAGAGGAGTCATCACTCCCTCTGTTCTATCCACTAAATAGTTGATCGCATCTTGCAGTGTGACACACGACACCTGCAAAGAAGAATTTTTTTTTTTAACAATTGCAAGTGATTAGAAACTGGTTTTGTTGTGACCCAGTTTCTATTGACAAAACAGTCTTCGCACTTCAACCACAACAGCATTTCTGCCTTGACAAGAAAGTCTCAGTAATGACTGGTTCTCGGACGGAAATGTTGACATTCAAATCTTGGCACCCTCGCCGCGTCCATCACACTCACTTGAATATGTTTTTTTTGATGTCATGCCAGTGGTGAATCATAACATTCATGTATTATTGTTGCTGTTACACTCAGCCGCTCTGCCAAATGACCTAGTTTATTTTGACCTGTATTAGCGTTTGTTTTCTCTGCCCGGTTTGCGCTAAACACACATCTGACATGTCATTTACAAGTGACCAATCACAGGAGGCTTCAGTGTAATTTAACAGTGAACATCTATATAGAAGGATAAGAATTGACAGATTATTTTTACAGTGTTGCCCGAGTGCGAGTGCAGTGAAAATCTCAGGGCGTCCCAATAGAACGGTCCTCCCCCTGGTTACCTTGGTTTGGATCCACTCCGGGGTCATGTGCTGCAGCCCACCCTCCTCTGCCGTCTATTTAATAATGCACAAACAGTATTACACTACAGGGGATCCTCGACTTACGTCGGAACTCCATTCCTACGGCGTGGAGTAACTCACATACTTTAAAGTCACTCACCTACGCTAACGCAGTGGTAACATAACGATCTATGACATAAACACAGTCTGACTTATGCCTGGGAGTCTTAGTGAAGGGCAAAAAAAAGGCAAATATAAAAAAAGCCGTCTTATGCGTATGGTACTGGCTGACGACCATTTGTCTGCTCTGCTCCCGTGCAAAATGACGCTTGTTTAGAATCGTACGTCGGAATAATGAAACAAGACTTTCTGAAGAAATGTGAGGGGCAGCGACTTAACCGCGAAACACCGTAGGTTGGGGACGTCGTAAACCGAGGACCTTTTGTATAAACTTTATAACTCGTGCGGTCAGCAGCTCAGTTGAAGGTAGGGGATGAAAACAGACCAAAAGTGGTTCACACCCCCCCCTCCCCCCACTCACCCATCTGGTTGTTTATACAGTATAACAGGTGCTTTTTCTGACTGTGTGTGTCTGCACTTCATTAACACTCACGGGATTTTCAAGAGCAATGTCAAAGCCTCCGTTCTCTTTTCGGTTCAGACGGTAGTGTTTGAACACAGCACTGAAAGAGACAGACAGGGAGGGGGACAGAACATCTAGAAATGTCAGAATGAGTAAAAACGCAAGACCAGTATAAAAAAAGAACATACAGAAGCCGAAGTGGCCAAGGAGTCCAGAGTCCAGAGTCCAGAGTCTGACGTTTCCATATTTAGATATGCGGAACCATTTATCGTAACTGTGTACATTGGGCCTTGTGTGTGGGTGTAATTACCCATTGTAATCCTCCTGTCTTGTGGAGATAGCATAGGGGTTTCCGTGGCTCCCAGGCCGCAGGAGCAGGTTTCCTCTCTTACTCTCTTTCTCCAGCAGCAGCTCTGCCTCCAGACGAGAAACGCTGTGGTAACAGCTGGAGAGAGGGAGAAAAAACACACACACACTATGACATATAGGACAGTCCATATTTAGATATGCGGAACCATTTATCGTAACTGTGTACATTGGGCCTTGTGTGTGGGTGTAATTACCCATTGTAATCCTCCTGTCTTGTGGAGATAGCATAGGGGTTTCCGTGGCTCCCAGGCCGCAGGAGCAGGTTTCCTCTCTTACTCTCTTTCTCCAGCAGCAGCTCTGCCTCCAGACGAGAAACGCTGTGGTAACAGCTGGAGAGAGGGAGAAAAAACACACACACACCTATGACTGCAAGGTTTAAGGAGCGATGCACCAAACAGTGTCCTCATTCTACCATCTGTGGGCTATATTAGAAAGACGCCACCTGTTGACGGTGGGATCAGTTCTGTTTCGACTCTACTCACGGTGGCAGGCTGGGTGTAACTGCAGGGGGATCAGGGGAGGTTTGTCTTCGTTTGATTTCCTTGTCTATTGCCTCTTGCAGGTGGGTAAGCTGACCTGGGAGCAGGGCAAGGTAGGACGGGACTGAGAGCTGCAGGGAGAGTTGGAGTTATTCACTCATTCTGAGGCTGATTACGAGTATGAAATATTTCATAAATCTTAAATCTCTTAAATGTTTTTAACAAAGTGCTGATAATGCTGTAGTCACACCAGTTACAATACTATAGACCAACGAGTTGACTGGTGCGTTTATATGAATGACAGTAAAGATGGAAAAAGCAGGGGTGTCAAACATAAGGCCCACATAAGGTGTTCAATCCGGCCCAATCGGCACTTTTTCATATATTACAATGCACCACCGGCGTATACTATAAACGTTGATGTGCCTAAATATAAGCTCTGTGAGGTTAAAACAAAATACATTCAAACCAGGAAATGGTTTAAATGTGGTTTGATCGTAGCTCTGGCCAAGGCTGCACATTTAATCGTTTAATTACACTGTAGCTCGACGTGCGTGTGAGAATTTGGCTCGTACACCTGTGTTTGACGGATTTTTTCTGAGTCGGTAAATGTTTTCATAATAATCATTTCATAATATGACGGCAGTAACGAACCACGGTCTGATCAGTTGTTAAGTTTGTTTTTGTTTTTTTTTATGTCATTTTGTAGCATTGTAAAAATGACAGATAATCTTCCTGCTTGTTATAAATGAGATAAATGTGGAACGCCACAAACCTGAGTCACAGAGAGGATAAAGCCTTTCCACAGCTCTCGGGCTTCTGCATTGGGGGCCTGGGTAAAAAAAAGAACCGAGCACAAGGGTGAACGTTTGATGTCAATTTAATGAAAGAGGATTTTCTTGCATGTTTCTGGAAAGATCCCTCACAGTGAATTTGATGATTCCATCTTCACCACTCAAGGTAAATCTGGCAGCATTCAAGTTTATGTCCTGGCTGTTGTCGTCTGTTACTGAGATCATCTGGCTGAGCTCCAGTTTCTCTACGTACTGAGGAAAAAAAAAACACACAAACACACACACGTACAATAAATGTTTTTGATCAATCAACGTTGTGATGAAGTGTTAGCATTACATGTTTGTACTTTTTCACCAGCACTTACATTGCTGTCTTTCATGTCATTAAAGAAGTAGATTGCAGTTCCACACAGGCAGCTCCACAGTTTGCGAGATGTCTGCACCAAACGCACAAAAGAAATTTGAATAATGATGAGTGTTACGTGCCAAGGACTGAAGGCAGGACAAAACCTATATGGGGTGAAAAAAATAATTTAAAAAAATCGTTTCAATGTAATCCTCCTGTTTGTCACCTCAGGCACAGCCTTGAAGCGATTGTCATTGAGTTCTTTTCTTACAAAACAATTTTTTACTCAACAAGGTGAAGGCCACCCTCGTATACATATATATGTATTTATACATGTATATATGTATATATATATATATATATATATAAGTTTACATGTCAATATTTTAGAAGTACATGTGTAATTGTTACTATCCATGATTCCATTATTTAATCAATCACTATTGTCCAGAGTCAATTACATTGCTTTATTTATAGTAGTGAGCATGTTTGTGTAAATAATGTTAGCAATGTTAGCTTAAAAACAAATGCTTATAATTAGGGTCAGTATCAACATTCTCTGTTTCCCGGAGCCATAAAAGAATAAATCATGTACATTATCGTCAGCAGATTAATAGACCTTATTGAATTGTGACCCTATCACGTCAATGCATATTTCAATACGTTATTTATTCATACGTTTACTGCTAGATGTATCGGTGCAACTCATTCCTTATCCTAAGATAAAACTGTGATTCTTGTCAGTCAAGGCCTTGCAGCACAGCTCCTTTAACGTACACAGACCCTGCCCTGTCAGATTGTTGTGTAACATTTAGAGCCACAAACGTCGGCGAAGCTGCTAAACCTGTCAGTGAAGGAGGAGGAAGTTGCTCTACGCCAGGAAAAACATGGAGGTAAAGTCCAACTGACCAGCTAATAACTGATATGCTGCCCTACCTTCTGGGCCTGTGTGTGAACTTGGATGCCCTGGGCTAGACATAGGTGAAATGTGCTGTTTAAAAGAAAAGTGGACCGACTGTAGGAGACAATGTCACTTGCTGCTCATTTTGCCACATTGTCACAATCTATATTGTTGAATTAGCTGTCACGTGAATTTTTTTTAAATTTTTTTTTCAGTTGAATTCAGATCGACTGCCGGTTCAGGTCATTTCATGTTTGTTTTTACGCAGGTATCCTGAATCTATAATAGATTAAATCGATTTATTTATTTTTACTTTTTGAAATCAATAAATTATGTTTAATGCACAAGGTTTGACTATGTCTTGTTTACAAAATTACAATATTAATTTTACTATATATATACATAATTTTACAACACTTGTCCTGATCAATAATTACTTATGTCGTATAATGTCATGTTTTACAGTATGTGTATTTTAAATGACATTTAATCAGGCAGTTTCATGTATACACTGGCACTTTTCTGCCAGTCCAGTACAAAATAGAACAACAACTGACTTGATCCTACCTGGTTAACACCAAACCGATCCATTATGTTAATACAGATTATAATATTGATTAGTGGTTATGACGCTGTGCCTCATCAAACCCACTGTGTCTGACTGCTCCTAACATGCACCGTGTCTGCACCAGAAAATAATAATGATCTCATAATGGCGCCATAATTATTATTACACCACTCATTTAAGTCACATTTTCTACCACACAGAACATTGGCACTGCATTTCCCCAATTTCATTATTCTCTTCTTTCGATTATTTGGTCAAATAAGTTTCCTAGAATAACATATAGTACAATAATCTTTACTTCCAGAAACTATTGATGAAATTTTATAACCGTATATGATTATAACGAAAAAAAGAACAATGACAGGAAATTTCGGTGTTGCGAACTGTTATAAAAATTAAATGAAAGACGTCTTTTTTCTTTTTTTTCTGATTCCTTACCCTGTCTTTGAAAGCCCTCTTCTCAAGATAACCCTCGTAGTAGCAATTTGGCAGCTGATTCCGCTGGCGTCCTATTCGCCTGGCCATGTTTACATGAAACACAGATTATATATAATATGATCAGTACGTGGTGTCTTCTCTTATTTATAAATCTGCACGTCCCGTCGCTCTGTTCTCGGTTTTCCCTAAGAGGGAAGGACCAACAGGTCTGTCACTTGATACTGACGTGAGTGCGGATTGGTTCAAAAAAATGGGCGTGACCTTTTCGAGAATTTCCCCAGGTGACCAGTCTTCCTCAATAATGGAAATACCTGTTTTGAACGAACTACGTCACCATAATTAAGATACTTTCCAACCCAGTTTCTGCAGAAACGTTTGAACGAGGTTGTTTTCTATTTATACCGCTGCAGAAACAGCGTATTAATTATGGTGACGTAGTGCCTTTTTGCCCCATGTTAGGATAGTGTGAACCAAAATGCATATTTAAACCAACAACAATAGAAGTGACTCCATTAGTATTTGACCATTCTTATCTGTGATATTCCAGATCTAACCAGTCACAATGACCGTTGACCACTGTGTGATGATGCAAAAGGATTACGTTTGAACGAGGTTGTTTTCTATTTATACCGAAGAATTTAAATTGGGTTATAACAAATCAGTGTTAAATAATGTAAAATAACACACAATTCACACAATTTTTTTGCTAATATATTAGCATGCGAATATTTTTCTACTTTCTTTACTTTTCTACTTTTTCTACTTCAACTACTGTACTTTGGTCTGAACTCTTTTTTTGAAGATCTCTTTCTTTAAAAAAATGCATTTTCATTTTCAATATTTTATACATACACTACCCGTCAAAAGTTTTAGAACACCCTAATTTTTCAAGATATTTATTGCAATTCAAGTCGTGCAAGCTCATTGAACAGCTTGAAATGGTACAAAGGTAAGTACAGAACAGCCAGAGGTTAAAAAAAAAGGTTTGGTTGAAAAATAATGTACATTTCAGAATTATACAAATACCGTTGTATGTCTCAGAACTAATTTTGAATACATTGTTCGGGAAGTCTGTATCAAACGAGTAGCTCTTCGTATTACTAAGTGCCCTTGAAGTAGTTCTCAGTTTCAAAAAGCCACACCCCGGTCTAGTGGGTTATGGTCGCGCTGACATGGGTTGTGACAGGTTATGGTCTGTTTTTGAATAAAATAATAAAGACGGGGGTTCCCTCTGCTGGTTAAAATGCAATTATCCGGAGCGTACAAACTAGTTTGTCAAAGTGAGAAAAAAAAACCCTGCAGTTGTGAGGACGAGAAAGTATATCTAAGACATTTTGCCACACATACATACAGGGTAATACATTAAAAAAAAAAACAATCATGTACAGTACGTACGGTTGAGAAATCTAAGATACCGGCATGCCATGCGTGACAATGTACTGTATATATGGTCAGTTTTTAATTAATGTAGGATACCTCAGTTAGACACAAGAGGGCACTGTTGTTGTTGTTCGAGTGTTGATAACAGTGTAGGGAGGTTCGTGAAGGGTAAATACGTGATATTATTGTTTTTTTCTCTCTTTTTTCCCTTTAAGGGCTCCGTACGATTTTGCCAGTGTGTTGAGAAAATAATTACTAACAAAGAGATACTATCTAATATTATAGGGAAACTAACTGTTGAG
Source organism: Cynoglossus semilaevis (assembly GCF_000523025.1). NCBI lineage: Eukaryota > Metazoa > Chordata > Actinopteri > Pleuronectiformes > Cynoglossidae > Cynoglossus > Cynoglossus semilaevis. The sequence continues at coordinate 18,401,460 of NC_024308.1, read as the reverse complement.
AAACTGCCTCTTAATATTGAGAAACTATCCTCGTCACTATTATCATTTATATTTTGGAAAATACTGTATGATTTTTTTCCACACTGGTGTTAATTACTGTGCTTAGTAATCAATATTTTAAAGCACTAAAATATACATTAAATTAAAGTAATTGTATAAACTACTTTTGCGCTAAAGAAACGTTAAAAATTGGACGCAGTCACGTGATGTGGCAGCGGTTGTCGTTGCTGTGAATCTCAGTTGCTTCGCTTCTCCTACGCTACATGCGCAACGTTTCCTGTCAATTCTGCACTCATCTGTGGCAAGGACTGGATAGTTTTGTCATCACTTCAGTTTTCGTCACGCGGTCGTTCACAGATACTTTATCTGACCATGGGAAACAGAGACGACGAGTATGATTTCTTGTTTAAAGGTAGGGTGCATAAGTGTTTATAAATTACGCAGTTTATTGAAATATGTTTCTGGGAAATATCCAAAGCTCACACTAACGTTAGCAGGCTAAGGTTTAGCGTCGTCAGGTTATATCATTAGCTGGTGTCAATAAATAATGTTATTTAGCAGCTTACTAAAATACTATTTAGAATTAGATTTAACGAGCGTAACACTGGTTGTTTGAGGTGAAACAGCATACATTTTGCATTACAAATGAAGGCACTTAGCCTCACATGCTAGTAGCTAAGTTAACGGGCGGAGCCGTTAGCTGCTCAAGAACTCGTAATTTCATAATCCTATACTGATCTGTTGGTCCGGTTAAATAATTTTATATTTCAACCTTTTCCCAAGGAGGTATATAACATTTTTCTAAATAATTGTTTCTTTTGATGCGGAAATGCCTCTGATAAATTATAACGAACTCGCATCTTAAAATCCATTTACTTCAAAACAACGTATCTCGTTCTACTGTAGACAGTGTTAAAATCTATGAGACGTTTTCTAGTTAGCCAATTAGAGAACTAAAATGTGCTGGAGACATTTTAAATGTGTAGACAAATTGTCACAGATGAAAGTTGCTAAAAAGGGGTGTGTGTGTGTACACACACACACACACAATGTATGAAGTAAAATGGTTTATTGTGAAACACTTTTATTCTCCACCCTCTAAAGAAGGCAAGGTTTTTCCCTTTGTCAGCAGACGTACAAGTGTTAAAGTTAGGAATCACAACAATATGGTTCATAATGATTTTTAAGAAGCACTGATCAATGTGTGCTCAGACTTTAACCGTTTTTTTATTTCATTTGCCATACATTATTGTCTCTGTGGCAGTTTTTCCTGAATCAGAGGAAGTGTATTATCCTCTCAGTGCAAAGGCCACTACTGCTGCAATATGTCACATGATTGGGTTATAGATAAGATTTACTGACACCTTTTTCTTGATAATAAAATGTTTCTTTTCTTTTCCATAAGCTGCTATATTTAAAGAGATTTTAAATGAGTGATAATGAAAAAAAGAAGAAGTACAAGTTAAAGAAAACTTATTTGCAGTAGCTCAGTTATAAGCTTCAGACCAATTAGGTGAAATTGGATAATTTTTCATGGTACAGGGAGGAGTTCTCACGCCACACTAGCGTGTCACGGCACAGTGGTTTGGAATCAGTGAGTACAAGACGTGTAAGACAATAGTGAATGCAAAAAGTGACAATGACCTGACAACAGCACGACCCATTACTGTACGTGGTTTCTCAGCCTCACTGTTGACAGTAGCAACACATTTGAATACATTCATTTAAATATAAGTTTGGTTTAAAAAAAAACAGTAAAATGCAGCTGCACTGGTAGAGAACAGAGTGATCTTATCATGACTAAGGGTTACACAATTAGCTGTTGACTGGTTTCAGTTAATTGTTCTTTTTAATCACACTTATTTTGTACTTTTTATAATGACATTCTTTACATATAATAGTCTTAATCATCAGTCTGATTTTCCTGCAACATTAGTTTGCACTCAGAACTTCTGAAATACACCTTCCAGGCTGCAGAGTCTCCACTTTGTTGCTATGGAAACATGATGATTTTAAAAATAACGACAGGTGTGTTACTACTGTATGTTTGTGCACAAAGCTACTGAAAACCTCACCACTCCACCAGTGTATTTGCTGATAAAAAGCTATTTTCTCTGTTTAAAGATGGTTAAATAAAAATCGGGGATAGCACGCTCCTACAGCAAATTGGTCACTCGTTCAACCCAAAGCCAAAACAGGATGAAGCATTAGTAGATGAATGAATAAGAAAAGTAACTAAGTGAATGCAAAATCAACAGCTCAAAATGACAAGTCACACGTGTGAACACACACGTATGTCACAATGTGAGATGAAATAATACTATTGACTATTATTGTTCTTTTTATTTTAATTCCCAGTAAGGCGCCCTATTTATGTGCCTTCTCATTTTAATGAAATTGGTGACAATTAAGGACAGAGACAAATGTGATCCTGAGGTTGGTATGACTCCGGTATGAATTTTCAAGTTGTACAAATGACTTTGTTCTCATCATAGTTGTGCTGATTGGAGATTCTGGAGTGGGGAAGAGCAACCTGCTGTCTCGATTCACAAGAAATGAGTTTAACCTGGAGAGCAAGAGCACCATAGGGGTGGAGTTTGCCACCCGCAGCATCCAGGTGGACGGCAAGACGATAAAGGCTCAGATTTGGGACACGGCTGGACAGGAACGCTACAGAGCAATCACCTCAGCGTACGTTTACGTACTTTGTGAGTCCGTACACCAGTGCACAGTATATTGATTAAGTTGTACACTAATTTGGTGTCCTGCTGTTACTAGGTATTACCGGGGCGCAGTTGGTGCTCTTCTGGTGTACGACATCGCCAAACACCTAACGTATGAGAATGTAGAACGCTGGCTCAAGGAGCTGAGGGACCACGCTGACAACAACATTGTCATCATGCTGGTTGGAAACAAAAGTGACCTCCGACACCTCAGGGCGGTGCCCACTGATGAGGCTCGGGCCTTTGCAGGTAAATGACAGCAAAAGATGAGTATGTCTCATAGCTGCACTCGTATCAAAGATGCATAATTGATTTTTCCCTTACTAAGTGCTGAACATGTTGATAAACAGGAGTCATTCACTTAAGTGAATGGATACATTAGAAGTGTAATGTTGAATTGATTTCTCTCAGGCTCACACAGGTTACATTATATTGTCAAACTGTTTTCAGACGTGACCACAGTTATGCAGAGCAGAACTTAATCACGACTTCTTGTTTTCCCCCAGATCACAATAGTAATAAAATCACCATAATCACCACCATTGAAGCTACCTAAATCAGCATGTATCTTAGCTCATACCAACTAACCCTTAGGGCTTTAGAAAATCGTCCTCTGTTATACAGTACCTTTTCATTTATTTAACAAAGAAAGAACCTATATACATATATACATTTTTTAAATCAGAAAAATACAAAATATATGAAGACAGGTCTTCATCTTTTTCAGTTGCATCCTGTACATTTGCAGCAAATATATATTACAAAAGTACAGATGCCCTATAAAATGGTGTGGCTTTCGCTGGAACTAGTTAACAGTGAACATGATGTGGTTGCAAAAAATAGAGGTGTTTAGAAACAAAAATCATATATAGGATTGCTGATGTTTGTCTGTTTTTCCCGTTCCATTATTAGAGAAGAACACGCTGTCATTCATTGAGACTTCAGCATTGGACTCCACAAATGTAGAAGAGGCCTTTAAGAACATTTTAACAGGTGAGGAAAATATATCATGTATCACATGCATCTACAAAACGTTTTAGTTAGTTTCTGAAATAACCGTAATTAAAGCTAAACTACTTTTAGAGATTGTTTACATCTTTGGACATTGGGCTAAACAAAAAGGAAAGCTTTATGAAAACGAAAAACATTAAATAGTACATTTATATTGTGTTTTTTAGTGTTAGGCAAGAGGTAGAAAAAAAACAATACTCTATCCTGGGGTGTGTAGTCTCTAGTGTATGGTGGTACGGTACTGTAATACTTTACTTACGGTGATATTTTGATTTTCTTTTTTAAAACAATTTATTTATATTTTATTCAGTATATCGATAGTTTCTGCCCTACGCCCATTTATGTGGGTTGTCATGGCATCCGTCATGTTACAGTGGAAGGATTATGATGATTATGATCAATTATGATGATTATTCATCATAATTGTTACTGCATTACTTTTAACCTTTTAACTTTTTTTTCATAGTGTATTTTATTTTGTTGTGATGTCTTTGTTTTCAATAGATTTTACAATTGCACTAAGGTTCAAGGTGATATTGACAACATTCAAACCACAGTCCACTTCAGGGTCATTATATTAGTTGATTTTTTTTTTCCTTCCACTGTAACATGGCGTCTAACCAACATCAGATGCTGTAGGATGTTGAAGTGGTTTCACCCCTTTCTGTATTGGTTGGTCAGTGTTTGACTACAACTTCTCGTTAAAGTATAGAGGGCAACATGCTAATGCATCGTCTTTCAACCTAAAGGGTGTAACCCCATGTGTGGTCACCTCTAAGGGCTAGTAATTGTTTAAAATAATTACTCAATATTAACAAATATTTTCACAACTAATTATTCTTTCACTTTCATGAATATGAATTGAGTTAAAATAAAATGCAGGATATGTTAAACATAATATAAAAATAGCTGAGTGTGCCCATCTTGATTGGCGGCTGTGGTCATGTGACTCCACAAGTGACAGCTACTAAAAAAGGCTGGGAAACACTGTGCTAATGAGTAAACATTGTTAAGAAAGAAGAATGTGAATTCAATAAACTGATTAGTGATAGAAACAACAGAAAAAGAGACAGATGACAGGCAGATAGAATTAGGAAGTGCAAGGAATTAGTCAGAAGGAAATAAGTGCAGCTTGGACAAGACCATTGGAAAGCTATTGGACCAGATGACACAGTTGAGGACGTGTGACATTGTCTAAAAGAGAGAGATGTGGACTTTTAAACCAGGTTTCCTTAATAGCATCTTTGTTTGACTTCCTTCTGCAGAAATCTACCGTATAGTGTCACAGAAGCAGATAGCAGACAGATCCGCACACGACGAGTCCCCAGGCAACAACGTGGTGGACATTAGCGTCCCACCAACCACCGACAGTCAGAAGGGAAACAAACTGCAATGCTGCCAGAGCCTGTGACCCTCGTTCTGTCGCGTCCACATCACAACTCCTGTGCACTTTCAACAGCCGTGGCTCTGTTCACAGCCACTTCCTTACTCTTATGTTCCTCTTTTCTACCTTCTCCCTCTGTTTTATACAGTAGTTTTTGAATTTACTCGTTCTTTTCTCTTCAGCAAATGAAAGAAGCCTTTTGTAACGTGGTCAGTTGAGCTGTTCATGGAGCAAATGTGTGCTGCTGCAAAGCAGGGATCATGAATGAAAGTAGAAGTCGTATCACTGTCTCTAGGGAAATCCTTCAAAGCATGAACTGTATTGAGACATTTCGTTGTGAGCCACTAGATGGTGCTGCACCAGTAAACTACAGGTTAAACAGCATTAAGCCTTCTGATGGTGAGCTTCTTCTGACACCTGTTCAGTTGTCATGCCAAAAACATCCTTGTTGAGTATTTATTGAAGAGTATTTGGCTCATTATGTCACCGTTTTACTTCCACTTAAAGAACTGTAAAAGAATAAAATTAATAAAACTTTGGGAAAAACTGATTTTTATTATGGAGCATCTATTTCTTGAGGTTCCTATCTAATGTACAAACTTCAACAGAACACGGAGTTATTTGCATGCAAATTAAAAATTCAATAAATATAAATTGTACCTGAAACCTACTCCCTAGTGGATAGATGTGATTGAAGATCTAAAATTTCATTAAGAAACTTCTCATCTTCTTCTTTCGGCTTTGTCCCTTTTTTTCAGGGGTTGCCACAGCAAATCATTGATTTCCATCTCTCCCTGTTCTCTGTATCTTCTACTCTGACTCCAACTATCTGCATGTCCTCCCTCACTGCATCCATATATCTCCTCTTTGGCCTTCCTCTTTGTCTCCTACCTGGTAGCTCCATCTCTAACATTCTTCTACCAATGTATCCACTGTCCCTCCTCTGCACATGTCCAAACCATCTCAATCTGGCTTCTCTAGCTTTTTCTCCAAACCTTCCTGTCTGTGTTGTCCCTCTAATGACCTCATTCCTGATCCTGTCCATTCTTGTCACTCCTAAAGAGAATCTTAGCATCTTTAACTCTGCCATCTCCAGCTCCGCCTCCTGTCTTCTGCCTATTGCTACTGTCTCTAAACCATACATCATGGCTGGTCTCACCACTGTCCTGTAAACCTTTCCCTTCACCTTAGCTGACACTCTTCTGTCACAGATCACTCCTGACACTTTTCTCCAGCT
>NC_024308.1:18393110-18393903 GCF_000523025.1 Cynoglossus semilaevis | reverse complement strand
CACGCCTTCGTGTACCCTAGTGGCTGGCTTGCCACTGTAATCAATGTATGTGATGGAAATTTGCCTTTCTAAATAAAAACAAAATGGCAAAACAAAAAAAAAAGTTCCTCATTATCACAAGCTCTACAAAAGATGCTGTCTGTGACTCAGTATTTCATTTCTATAATACTGTGTGCAAACTATTTCTTTAGCAGTAATCAGGAAGCCCTGTACTATCTGCAGTCTTGTTTCTTTTACAGTATTAATTTGTTTATGTTGAGTGTGACGATTACCTACCGATCTGTGGATCCCTCAGGTCGAAGAAGTTCATGAAACCCCGACAGCTCATCTGCTTGTCTGTGGAAAACGTGATGATGTGGCCACTGAAATCGAACCCACGTGTTCTGACGGCAGACATTAAAGAAAGGACACGGAGCAAAAATTAAACGTCAAAATATAAAACAGGAAATTGACAGGAAATTATCCAAAATACATTTAAACACTCATACACTAATATGTCTGCTGGAACTACCTATATACAGGGGTCTCAAACTCAATTTACTTGGGGGCCTCTGGAGGCAAAGTCTGGGTGAGGGTGGGCCGCATAAGGGATTCCACAATAAAGTTAAAAAAAGTCCTCAAATGTTAACAGTTTTAATGATTTCTTCTGAACATGAAGTGTTTTGAACATGAAAGGAACATTGAGTGAAAATCATGAACGGTTCTTCTGAACATGGCTCATCTTGCCTACTCCTTCCTGCCAGAGACTTGACAGCGCTTCTTTTCACAAATCTGAACCACATTTGGCTTGAGA
>NC_024308.1:18390562-18392830 GCF_000523025.1 Cynoglossus semilaevis | reverse complement strand
CTGCGTCTCCCACTTTTCTTGAAATTGTCTGTGCTCGTCACCAACCTTTCTCTTCACTGCAGGCTTTGATGAAGACATGACTGGGGTATGACAAAATCTAATTGATTCCGCTTAGTAGCACTCTTGTTTCACAAGAGTGAAAAAACAAGTGAAAAAACAAGACACTCTTGTGAAACAAGAGTGTCTTCTTCTCTCCATCACATCAGCCATTTCTCTGCTTTTCCCTGTCATTGTACCTACAACAATACCACACACGGCAACAATAATTACCTGCTAATACTACTAACACTAATCTATCTACTAACATCCACTGTTCAGATTTCCCATGTTCATTGACAGTGTGCTGCTACTCATGTGTGTACTTTAATGTATTTTACCTATTTGTGCATTTTTATTGTTGTTTTGGTGCTGTACTGCTGCTGGAACTCACAAACTTCTATCACATGCATTTTCTTTTGAGCCACTGGTCTTGCAGTCCCAGTCGTCAGCTGATCCTGTCAAGACATTTTTGGTGTCCCCTGAGAACAGCCAGTTAGGGAACGTAGCATGTATCGTGGCAGCAGTTCATGAGCGTACGCTAGGGTCAACTGTGTCATGATTCCACAATTACTTGGTACAATAACTGTCAGACAATTAATCACAATATTACAATTATTATGCTTTTATTGGTTTCACAACACTGTGCTGTTGCATGATAACATGACCTTTAATGTCGTAACATTGTTGCAGTGTACCAGTCTTCTCTTGTTTATTGCATTTATTGTTTGAGTTCACCTTTACTTATATTTTCTGACACTACTCAGAAAATGTTAGGGTCTTCACATCGCTAATAATCAGTGATATCAACGTATGGCATCCCTGGTGAAGACACAGCAGCATACTGAGCTAAATGACATGAAAGGATACAATCACAGTCGACGAACTGCACAGCTCCCGTTGTAGGTACCGAGTCGTTCCACAAGTTGATCACCTGTGAGGGGAGACATTGTTGAAGGTAAATGTTACAGGCTTTAATGAAATCATGGCTTCACTTCACAAATTATTGGTTTGAATGAAAATAAATCAGTTATTAGTATAGTATGTTAGTTTTGATCATAGCAACTACTTAATCCCTAATACTAACAATAATCCCAACAACTCTATCCTAAACCCTAACACACACAGGGATGAGAACTGTACCTCAGTGTCCATGAGCACTGGCTTTATTCCCAGAAAGGTCTCATGATCATTCCTGGGACAATCTGGTTGTGAAAGCCTGGACAAGATGCAGATGCCATTGGTCTCTGTGGACAAACAGGGTAAAAACAGGACGTGTTTTAGTCTTCATATTTGCTGTGTTTAACACTCTTTTCTGTCCATCTTCGTTATTTATGGGCCAAAAAAGTTCTAAGACAGAATATAGTTTTATGTTACAGTGACAGACCTGTTATGTTTTATTTGATCAGGTTTTTTTACTCCTTTAAAACTGTTTAAAAAATAAATATCAGAGCAATAATGCCATTTTAACTGGTCTTCAATTCAACATTTGTAGTTTTTTTTTTAAAGTTTTTGGACAAAGCCAAGAAGCAGGTTGTGACCTGATGCAAAAGTTTCTTTAAATAAAGTTTTTTGGCCCAATCTGTCTTACAACTTTGACTTTCCCCTTCGTATACTAGGAGTCTTCCACCTAACACGAAGCTCAGACGTACGACAAATCTCAAAAGCACAGTGGCAAAACCAAAGGGACTTTTAAAGACACTGCAAACAAATCAAAACAATCAGGGCCACAGCACAAACATAATAACGTCACCTAAAACCCTCCCAGAAAACATTTGGTGCAGGACAACGACCTGAAGAGAGTCATCAGAGAGTCAGAGATTTTTGGTTGCTGTTATTTCTGGTGTTTCTGCAGTGATTGCTGCAGATTTAATGCTGTAAAAATTGTTTTAAAACTCCCCCAAAAATAAAATATCCAAAACAACACTGAATATTTTGAGAGAAAAAAAATCTGCCTCAAATACTACAAACTGAGATATTTTATGATGACACGTATACATATATAATGTGACTTTCTTGGAAAAATGCAAAAAGACCACAAAGTAATCCAAGAACACATGTGTGTCCTCCAAGATTTGCCACAATGTGTGAATTTCTTATAAAATACAACACAATTAACATTTGTTTTCTCAATCAGTAATCAGTATTCTAAAAAAGGGGAAAAGTATTCCTCTTTAATTTAAGTGTAATCTTCTTTGTTGTTGGGTCTGGTGCCCCTCATTTTCCTCTTGA
>NC_024308.1:18333162-18389788 GCF_000523025.1 Cynoglossus semilaevis | reverse complement strand
AACCAAAGCAGTTAAATAACACCTGGGGAAACCTGTGCAGGTGCTTTGAGTTTAGTAGATGATTGGTGTGTGACACTCAGTTTAAAACATTCATGCCCTGATGATTTCTTCACAGTATTCTAATTTATTGAAATCCTGTTTTTGTGGGTTTTATGAGCTGGAAGCCAAAATTATGTAAAAAATAAACAAATAAATACCTGAAATTGATTAAATTGTGGCCCATGAATCTATGAATATATGAAAGTTTAACTTTCTGAATGGAATTATGGAAATTAAACAACTTTTTCACGATATTCTAATTTTTTGGAAAGGATCTGTAGATACTTACGTACAGTAAGTGAGTTCTGGTTTCTATTTTAGTGACTCATCAAACCAGTAACTTAATGCTCAAAAGGTCAGTGTATAACCTGACCTTTACCAACTGACACTTAATACACAATCAGTTGCAGTGAGCATTTGTGCCACATTAGTAAGTAAAGGATAAACAATGCAAACATAGTGATAATGACTGAGACCAATGCAGTCATCATTGACATCAATACACAGCGCCTCAGTGTGGCTGATAGATCAAATTCTACGACATCACACGGGAACCTGTACAGCAACTTGTAACAGCTGTGTACCAGTGGTCTGTCTTGACTGTAAACTGGTTAACATGTGTGAAATATGTCTCATTTTTACCTGGGTCAGGATAAACAGGAGTGCTGTCACACACAACTTCCGCCAAACATTTCTCTGTCAGGTTAACCTTTCCCTTTTGAATTCCATACACACTCGAGGACGACTAAATGTTTGTTTGATCAACTAGAGCAATATTTCCGCTTTAATTTAAATGCTCTTGCTCCGCCTGCGCAAATTACCGAGGGAAAGTGACGTAAATTTAAAGGTCCTGTAGAGTAGTTTATCGTTAATGCATAAATATTTGTAGATGTGTGCTAATAGATAATTGACGACAAAGCAACAATGTTGTGGTATCAGTACGGTCAACTCAGAAGAAATTACATTTAACCCGAACGAAAAGCAGACTGTACAACTTAACGAATTAAATTACGTGTTATAACAGAAAATTATGTTCAATGTTTATTTCTTACCTTTCGCATTTTCAAACATTTGTCTTTTCCGGACGAGCCACCCGCCGTGCATTGAGTGTCCACACAGATGAAAACGCTGGACCGCAGCGCTAAACACAAGCTAGCAGGATAACTTACCGACAAAAAAGTTTATCGAGAAAAGAACTAACGCACGAATGACCATAAAATGGCTGAACATCACATAAAACCGCTTAATTGTGTAGTTTAAATGTAAAACGTTTGTTTGTGTCGAGTTTTCTTCCCCCCCGTGAAATCCACACACACTCGATCATTGTGTAGTTTCCCCCCGTGAAATCCACACACACTCGATGACGACCAAATGTTTGTTTGAACAACCAGAGCGCTAGTGATGTGTCGTTCGCGAGTGATTCGTTCAAAACGAAGATTAGTGACTCGTGACTACCGAGTCATATTAAATATTTATTCACATTGAACTCACGAATCACTCACAAATCACTCACTGCGAACTAATCAAACTCTTGCTCTCATTCATCTTCACATTGTGGTGTGTTTTTATTTCTTAGTTTTTCACATGGTTTTAATTACTTATGGCATTTTGTGTACTTTGTAGACTTTGTCAGCGGAAGCAAACCATGTTGCCTTATTTAGTATCGGAGAACCGCAGCCTTCTTTACAACGCCCACAATAGGAAAACTTGTTTTTGTGAGGAAAAATGTGTTTTTAGTTTGTTTTGTTTTTTCCTTAATTTTAAATGTTGATCATGTATATTACATTAATCTTATCTAGCTTACATTTTAACGGTGACGTTTTTTGAACATTACATAAACATAATATTCTAACATAACCTTTCCTAATTCACCCAGGGATGATTCAAATATGTAATAAAATACCCATTTTGTTTATTTAAGTTTATATACCTTTTATTTCAAGTGGAATGTAGATCTAAAGATTTAATTCTTGTTTTAATTTAAAACACGATTTTAATAATTTTCACTTTCATAAGTCTTTCAATCCACTGTTTTTGTTTTTCTGGCTCTTTATTGCTCAAATGTTGCTTTCACTTTTTGTCAAAGTATTGTATCTGCCCATGACAGCCTTTGTGATTCATGTGCTGGCACTTGGTCCGCTGCACCCATCTGTGTTTCAAAAGTTGTTTCAGTCTTGAAAACTTTGCATATCATTTCCTTGCAGGTCAAACATCTAATGGCAGAGGGTCAGATATGTCATCATCAACCAAGTACAGTATTGGCTACAGAATAACCAGCAGCAGATGTTAGCAGTTTGGCTCACTATTTACTGTTGGTTTATCTGAGGCCTTCACCTCTACTGTGTTTTGCTCCTGCTTAGGTCTAATATATAGTGGAGTATCTTTAGATATACCTGTACCACCCAACAATGGAAGCTGATTAGTTTCAGTTGTTGCCCTGAGTTGCTAATACAGTATATTTATGTCCCCCATTTAATGTGTATTCCCTACTGAAATGACTGAAAGGCAACATAATTATACAGCTATAGATTAACGTTTTCAAAATGAAAGAAATACTTTAAACGAACAATTTTCATTGAGGTGTTCTATTTTTTGTTTTAGAGAAATCTGGGAAAAAATTATTAATAAATAATAATTTATTCAAAATAAATACATACATACTGAGCCATTTACTGGAACAATAGATAGAATTGCTTTATTTCATTTTCTGATTCTTCGCACGCGCGCACACACGTACCATCATCTATTTATCCACCAGTAGAAATAGATGAATATACACAGGTATACATAAATACACACTTCTGATATGCATATTCATTTGGAAGTCATGCTATGTCTCGTTGAAGGACTCTCCCTAGTGGATGACGGAACACAGTAAATGGGAAACACAAACACAACACAGTTGAACAGTTGGAAGAATCCCATTAATTTCCATGTACAGTAAAACCCATAAATCACTACGTGTTTTTTTTTTTTTTGGGGGGGGGAGGGTACTGGTAAAAATATACAGCTGTGTTTTACAGACCGGAAATACACAGCAGCTGCATTTCATTATACACACACACTGAGGAATATAATACAAGGAATTGTGTGAGATTGTAATAACCCCAGCAGCAAAAAATAAAAGCAAATAAAAATAATATTCTCAGATTTAAATGGAAAATATATTTGTATATCTTTATATATGTATTTATATTTTATGTACACATTCTCAGGAACACAGCTACGGAAAAATAAAATAAATATAACACGTGAGAAATATCAACAACAGGCCTGTGTGTGTGTGTTAAATCTCTAAATAAGGCAACGAAACTGAACCGAAAAGCTCTACTGTACAGAATATTGCTGCTATGGTCCGAGTGATGTGATGAACAACAGTTACGTGATGACATCTGGCCATTGCACATCATGACAACTATGTGGTCCCTAGTTTACAGTTTGACAACAATTTGTCCTCCCTTACACACAAACACAAAAATATAAACCAAAAAGGTGACAGACCCAACAACTCAGACACAGTCACGCAGAGACTAATAGTCAACTCTTAGCTTACAAAGATTGCTCCACTTCACCATCTTTTAACAATTTTTTTTTTTTTTTTTTGCTGCGTGAGCTTAAACTGAACATTTCTATCAACAAGATGGTTGTTTGGCCTCTGTCACTTGTTTTTTAAGTGCTAACAACAATCAACCCATTAACTCAGTGTGTCTCAACAAGTCATCACTGCAATATCGCAGTGTGTTCATTCAAATATACAAACAACTGGTAGGACATCACAACATTTACATGTACATTTACACATTTACAAAATCCTGTCACTGGAATTGCTGTGAGGAGGTGATGAAAGGTTTAAAAAAAACCCATCAGTGATATTTTATTTCAACCAGAAAAGATCAAGATCAGGTAAAACAAATCACACCTTTGCCCTCAGTGTTTACCACCAGCTGTGGAAACACACTACTCTACTTTGAACATGAGTTTAAAGGAAAATGATGCTGCTTCTCACTTGAATTTTATGATCACATACATATACAGTGTGTATATATGTATATATACACTATATACATATATATATATATATATACATATACACAAATATATATTGACATATATATGTATACAAACCTCAGTTATGAAGACAAATGCATTGACACCTTAATTACGTGACAAAATGTAAAATGTAAACAAATTAGGAAAAGAAAATAAATCTGCAGTTACTAGCTCATCATCAAATAAAAAGGACTTTGGATGGAAATAAAAAAAGCTATAAAGCAACAGTTACTGATGAAGATAGGACTCGGAATAAAGGAAAACTAAAACAGAAATAATGTTACAAATCCATTTGATATTACTTTGAAACTACCAGGACTTTCACAACTAATCACCATCAGCTCAAATGTCAAATAATGTCCTCTTAAACCCTAAAATACAGGAACGGTGAGAATGACATACAGTACTATGTTTGGAAGTTTCTCTTTTAACTGGTCATCTACTGTATGACCACAAGCACAGCCCTCCATGACCGGTGAACGTCTTCACCGCTCACTGCAATCACTGAGCAGACACCTGCACGTGGCACACTGACATGCAGATTTGCGGAATGCAAATGATAGCCGACTTAAGAGGTAGTGAGAGCTACCGCACTGAAGTCTTCAATCCTCGGAAGTATAAGCCATCATGTTCTTCAGTGGCAAATTCAAGGAGCTCTTCCACAGCTTTACGTGGACGAGAAACAGTCGTCAGTATAAAACAGGAAACTCAAGTGTTAGAAAAGGTGCGGTTTGTAGTTTAAAAACTCAAACCTACAGGATTGTACACGTAAAAAGAGCATTTTCTCAATCCGATAATTGATGAACAAACACACCTAGAATGTGATCATGTTGAATGTATAAAGAAATAAGAAGAACAAACTAGAAATTTAAAATCCAGAGTGAGTAAAGCAGAGGCATGACGCCTTTAAATGCAGAGTTAGTAGAAGAGCCTGTCATCTGTTGGAGGGCTGTGCTTGCATGACTCAAAACATACAGAAAATGACTGCTCTTGTATGTAAACATATAAGATCACACCCTAATATGCATTATATCACACTTAAAACGTATATTGTTTTCAGCCAGGGAGGGATCCTGCTGCTACAGCTGAGGTCAGGTTAAGACCAGTCAGTCCTCTCCACTGAGATGTTGACGCCTCTCCGCCTCTCAGGCTTTTACTGTTGGAGACACAGAATGGACATTTCAAACCAGAGTATTAACACTGTCTGGGTCAGAGGTCACCAAGATTTCTTTTTTTACTCCAGCGTCATCAAAGTGTGCTTAAGAAACACAACAAAATTGAACAAAACAAATAAAAAGAGCATGAATGTAAGAGCATATTAATGCAGAGAGGTTTTGGAAGGTGAGAATCAGCAATCTGTCATCAACTCCTAATTTAAATAGGATTGTAAATGCCATAGGGTTTTTTTTATATTGAACATTGTTCTAGTCATCAATAAATACAAGTTACATTATAATTTATTTCTGGGGAACAACACAGTAAAAGTGCGAGTACTAGTCTGGGACCCAGTACCAGGAGTTAGTAAAAATGTCTTTCTTTCTCATGCTGATGATTTATAAAGAAAGGCAAGGAAAAGTAAAAATTTAGGAAAACAGTAAAAGCTTATGGCTGAGAGTTACTCATGTTGTAACATTTATTTTCATAGCTCAATTGCAACAAACTCAATAAGCTTTCTTTACAATATGGTATTTTTTATTAAAATATCACTAAAGTGTTATGTTTAGTGTTATTATCTCTATTATTGTTGTTGTTGTTGTTTGGCAGCGTTGCAGTCCAAAGAGCATTCATGTATTCAAGGCCCAGTATTGTTCCTCCATTTTAACCAAATAAGCCGTTTTATTTTTCAATTTTATTTTCTGCAGAATATCGCCGTCTACTGGCCAAGGATAGCACAACCGGCTGCATTCTACAAGTGTTTGGCAATCGTCATGACAAATACAAACTAAGAGCGGTAACGGACTTAGCTTTAGCACGGATATTAAAGATTATTAAGGGCTACAATATAAACTTTTCTGAATCTTGAATGAATTGTCCCCTTTCGTCAGGAGAAGGCCTGACGTGCAGACAAACTTTTGGCCGAAACTTGTTGTTGGCGGAGCAAATACCAAACAACCGAGCGCATTTCTTGATAAAATTGTATCATAAAATGTCACTCTGCTACCCTACCGCCAATCTCAGCTCCAACAGGTGAGGGCAGCATACACCCTGGTCAGTTTGTCAGTCCATCACACGGCCACATATACAGTATATAAAGACAACCAACCATCCAGGCTCTCAATACAATCTCATATACACATATCCAAATTATAATAATACAAGCATAGTGTAACGCTCGTAGTTATTTACTAATTATATTTGCTTCACCTTAGGAAAATTAACTTAATGGTTTTACAGCCTAACCATGTGGTAGCCCCTTAAAAAGGGACAAGTAATTTCTCTTTGATAAATTAAAGTAACATGCTGAAAAAAGAGATTGACGCAGAAAATGTAAGCAGTTTCTTGGACTGACATTCAGTAGGTTGACTGGGGTTCTGCAACATGGTTAATTCATGCCTGCCTATGATCAGAAATATGTTCAGTAATACAGAGGCACTTATGGACACATGATTTAGTTTAACAATTAAAAGCACCTCACTCACACTCACACACTGAAACGAACACTCACGGACACTGAGGCAGACTATCCAGGACTCAACAGTCAGGTCTGATGCTTCTCACTTACTGTCTCTTTTACCCAATCACCATCTGGTGAGGTTTTAGACTCTGAGCCATAGTGTAGTGGAGAGTACACCCAGGTCTTGTCCTCCGGCTGCTTTTTACACATCCACCACAGCAGAGGGCGCCAGAGAGACAGAGGAAAGGCCAAAGGCACAGAGGCAAGCAACACAGGCAGGCAGGAGAGAAAGATAGTAGGACAAGAGAGGACAAGACAGGAAATGAAAGTTAGGAATGTATGAAGAAGGAAATGTTGCTGTGGCACTTACAGGACTGATGCTGTGCTAAGTCATCCAGCAGCTAGCAGACACCACACTGATGTACATACAGAAACATACTTGGCTGTACAGTAGTGGTAAAGTGGACTTCAGTTGGATTCCTGCTCTAATGTACAGTAAAGTCTGGCCCCTGTTCTATGACAGTGAGGTGTAAGTCAGTGACAGCATCAGCACAGAGCAGGGGTTGAGTGGTGGGATTAGGAGCATTGCCAGGAGGTCGACAGTGAGACGCAAAGGGCGTCATCGCTTTAAGTAACATAGTAAACAAAAATGCTTTGTTTCTCTTCTGAAAACAATAAAACCAACCAATAAACCAGTCTGTCTGCTTTCGGGTGATCGTCACCATATATATTGTATTTGGGCTGTTAAATGATTAACATTCTGCATTTGATTAATCAAATGGTTGCTATGGATTAAACACAACCGACCATGATGACTTGTGAATGTAATTAAGCACCATTCTAGAAAACAGCACTATTCCTAAACTGACAAGAAATATGTTTATTGTTAAAGTATGTTTTTATTTATGATTAATCCAAAACATGAAAATATATACATACAGTATATATATATGTTTAGAGTATACAAACATGGATATGTATATAATCTATATATACACATATGTAGACGCATGTATGACTGATTCATAAATCCACAACTACCTCATGTTTATATATATACATATATATAATTTTTTTTTTTACTTGTACAAGTGTGAATCCAGTGTTCCTACATACAGAACTACTCTTCATCATTACCAGTTGTCTAGCACAATGTCACAGTGTCAATAGCCCTTTTCTCTATCATCTGTTATATTGGTAGGTGGTGCACACACAGAAAGAGACGCTCACTGGCTGAATAAATAAACAATAACTGTATGTTTTAATATCACACCTGAGCCTACTGAATCATTAACTAATACCCGAGGGTAGGTACTGTACAGTACTGTGACCTATCCGCACACTTCACCCTAATACTCAACAGGAGACTAATGAAAGGATGACAGCAGGTCAGGACTGAGCAGTATGAAAATATTTATAATGAAAAATATTAAATTGTTTTTGCACCTAGACATGTTGTAGTGTATTTTCTTCAAATGCAACTTAACTATCATCAATTAGTTAATACTTGAACTGAACTCATGTTCGAGACTGTGAAACATTTTTTTTCCCTTTAAATATACTGAAGTTGAAACCTGTTAAAACCTCCAGAACTGTTGGGACAGAGACCCACTGTGTAAGTAGGAACAAGGCTTTTCTGTGGGCAGCACTTACTAGGCCTGCAGAGGAAATACACATGTGCCAGCTGTAACCTGTATGTTCCATTCAACAAACCAACAACTACCAGGCGCTAGCTCCTGAACTACTGCTAACTCACTCACTGGTCTCCTGGATCTGCATCTCCTCCTCAGTCGGACAGGAGAGACCACCCAGGTCCTCCCATCAGGAAACTGACAACAGCAGGGAAACATGCAATGTGAAAGAAAACAAAACCTGATGTGAAAAGTGACGATGGAAGACAGAGGGGTGAGGAGAGGAGAAACAACGCAACGAAATGGACAGACACACACAGTGGGGTGAAAATAGAAAACACTTGGATGTGGTGAGGCGAGTAAAAACAGATATACTGTTGGATGAACCGATAGACTAACCCCCCCCCCACCCACAGATGAACATGCTGCCCGTCCACTACATTCATCACGACTCATGAGCAGAACCACAGGACACAAACAGTAGCTGACAAAATGTGAAGGTTAGGAGAGGATGGAAGAGCAGAATAGAGGCTTTTCATATTTTGAATAATTAAGGAGACGGTACAGTGAAGAAGAATGGAGATGGAGGCTGAGGAGGCAGCTGGCTGTGGCAGAGCACTGAGGTGAAGGCTGATGGGGACAGGATCATGAAAAGTGAATGTTGGGATTTTTGATAGTTCCTAAATAATTTAGAAAGATGTCTCTTGTGGGAACTTGTGACATCACACACACACACACACATACACACAAACACACATAACAACGACAACCTAACCAACAATTTACATTATATTCCTAACATAATAAGAGCTCTGAACTGAGATTCAGCGTAGAGAAAAATTTAGACTTCATTAGGACATGGTAACTACTGCAACTACTATAATAATAACAAAAACAACAACAACAACAACGACAATGACAATAGTTGACATATGCCATGTTAAAATTATTGTTAAAAAATGGCAGCCTGCTGGTTGTTGTCCATTGTAGTCCAAGCTACTATATAATAAAAAAAAACTGTTGAATTTAAGCAGTATTTAGTCAAATAAGAAACATCTATATCAACAAAAAAGCAATTATAGACTTTAATTGGGGGCATTTTATCAATTAATTTTTAGTTCACATTTAAAATGTTGCAGCCACTCCCCTGGAATCTGGCATTGCTTCTCCATGGCTGGCAAACAAGCCCAATGTCCGGGTTGTCATCAGCTAGGTGACTTGCCCAAGGTCCCTCAAACAAGTAGCATTTCTGTTTTAGTTTTTCAAATGGCTGTACAGTGAACAATGTCTTTCTGAAGTTTATTGTTGTTGAGAATGTGATTCTGCTTCTTTAAAATTGCTTTTAAATTCTTGACAAAAATTACCAAAAATAAGATACAAAGAAAAATGCGTACACAATATTTGCACCAATACACCACATTTATGGGATAAGACTGTGACGTAGTTGTATGTATGCGTGGAGTCAGGAAAGAGAAATAATGAGACTTTGATGACACACGGATCACAAACTGAAGAATGTGGTGAAGATGTTGTCAGTTCACTTTTGCTTTTTTGTCACACATACATATATTAACCATATCTTGCAGACTATAAGTCCCACTGTTTTTATCCTTTGGCTGGGTTTACGACTTATACTCATGTGCGACTTATACATTAAAATATATATATATGACTTATAGTCCGGAAAATACGGTACTATATATGTGTACTTTTCATACTCCAAACGTATCAACGGTTTAGCAGCAGTCAGTGTTACAACTAGGGATGAGTCGCTCCGATACTCAGGATCCATATCGAATAAGATAATTATAGTCTGTCCGATCTGATGCCTAAGCCCAAACGCTCAACATGTGGTAAACAAGGACAGTATCGCCACAGCAACAGCCGCCTGTCGCATGCTTAATGAGGAAAGAAGTGATGAGATTAATACTCCAAGTTGCAGAATTAGACATGAGAAAGCTGTATTGAGCCATTAGGTCCGCTCTGGGCTGGAACTCATTGACCGACCTCTTACGTAGTTCACGTGCCACTTTAGTGGGTGTTTGATTCCTGATAGGAGGACACCCCAAAGGAGTGAAGCTAAGAACACACATCTACCTCTTACGACAATCAGTGTCTCTTTTCTCTGGGCTACACCCGACACTCATCCATTCATTTATAGCTGAGCTTTAGGCCACACTTACACCTGCCAACACAACACGATCCTTTGGCAGCTTGGTTCACCTCAGTCCATTCTCCTGTGGACTCAAAACAAGCAAACTTCAAAAGGCTCAGCCCGCTGGCAGCTGTGTGAACAATCACATTAGACAGGAACAGAGGAGAATGACATGCTTTCATCAACTCTCAAACACCCCAAACCAAAGAGGAAAATGCAAAACACCGCACAATGGAGAAATGATTGACACAAGAGGAAATATGCTTCATGTCATCATATGAGTGTTACTAAAGAAAGGATGTTTCACAGTTGTTGTTGAGGGCTATTTATTTTCACTAAAAATAAGGTTGACGCAAAGTTCAGGAAATGTGGAAATACGACTATGATCCAATACAGCGACGTATTTTGTATAAATATCCTCAATACACTTACTGAACATTGTCTAACTGATAATTATACACCTGGGTTAATAAATAAGAGTTTTGTTAATGCAGCTCACAGCTTGCCATATTACATCAAGTGTGTGGTCATACTGTGATGAACCCGTGTACATCCTGTATTAGGGAACAGACTGAGCACTGTTAGCAACACAGGCAGAAGTAAAACACACTGCTCTTCACATACTTTGTGATTTGTCAGATTTGTGGTGGAATATTTAACCTCTTGAAATTCAATATTTACAGCTTTACGACACATGGCTACTAAATGTAGAGTTTTTTGTCTATTGTGCAAAGTTTTACTTCCTTTATTAGCACTTATCGTTGCATCAATCAGGTGTGTGTGTGTGTGTGTGTGTGTGTGTGTATGGAGAAGGCAGCTCGACTCAATAAAAAAGCCAAGCCATATATTTTCTAATAAAGAAGCACATGTTTTTAAAAGTGAGTTGCTTCAGGTTGTTTCTTCCTTCTACTCTGCTGTTTGGCAAAATATATAAATACATACTGTATGTACTCTGTAAAAGCACAAAACTCACTGAGGTGTGGCTTATATTTGGTGTGGTTTATATGAGGTTCTGTAGAGCCTACATATACATACGTATATTAGTGAGATCTCCAGCAGTGTTAGACATTATGTTCAAAGCTTAACAAGAACAATGCTAAAGGAAGATTTCCCAAAATGCCCTCTAACTAATACACTGCACACATCACGCTGCAACCACGCATGCTCTGGTTCTCATACCAGTCTTCTGTTTGTGGTTCTTGAAGTCAGCATTTCGGCTGTGGGGCATCACACAACGCAGTTGAGTGACTTTATGAAACATTGTCTTTTAAATCTTGGAAAGATTTGACGGTTCACTAAAAATAAACTTATCAACGTAACAGAAGTGTATATTTGCTTTCAGTAAAAACATTAGATAAGATAGTTAGCTACCATTCTATCTACAGCATATATCATTAGAAAATTATACGTTCATGTTCGACTGCATGTGTGTGTGCAGAAGGACTTACAAAGTAGATATCTGTGATTGGCACATCATCGTCATCGTCCACCGAAGCCTGGCTGGTGCAGCCTGAGCCGGACAACAGACTGGCCTGGTCGCACTCGGCCACCACCACTTTGGATGTGGATGTAGCTTCTTCGCCTTCACCTGCAAGGGAGACAGCGGCCAAGGCTGAAGAGGATAAGGCTGCCTCAGGTACCGATGAACTCGGGGTGGATTCTGCAGCAGTGGCATCAGGAGCCTCGGGAGCTTCTTCTTTAACAACACTGAAGAGAATTAGACAAAGAGTTTCACACATTAAGTGAAGTCAAAGTGAATAATTTGACACAGCACACCACTGCACACAACCAAATGTGACCTCTGCTTTTAACCCATCACCAAAGTGAACAGCTTTAAGCACCCGGGGAGCAGTGAGTGGAGACGGTGCCGTGCGTACAGCACCTCAGTGGTAATTTGGTAGCTAGTGCGTAGAGCACCTCAGTGGTAACTTGGTAGCTGGTGGACTCAAACCTGAAACCTTCCAGACCCAAGACCACTTCCTTAACCACCAAGCCACCACCCTACCCCTTAGACAGATCCAAAGATAATTTGAATTTAAATTGACCTATAGGAGCTGCAGCTGTGTACAATGCAAGGCTGGTCATGGTAGAACAGCAGTGAATAAAAGCAATTGTATGACCACAGGTAGGTCACCATAATTAAATCTATTTAGTGAAAATAAATAAATAGATAATTCTGTGTGCTCAAGAACTCAACAATGACTTTGGGATTTTTATCCTAAGTCATTGTAGCACTATTTAAAAAAGCAAAAATACAAAGAGACAAAAAAATAAAAGTCAGAATGGTTTTGTCATTCTCTGGACCATGGCTGCCCACACTTTTTTGGCTCCGGAGCTACAGTCCAAATGACCAGGCTGAAGAGCAGCTTTAAGATTAAGATTTTCATGTGTGGTACAACATGATTAGATTCTTACAGTACATGGTCACTACTACACACTGTAGAATTATATTTATATTTTAATCTACTTTATTTTAATTGCTTATGATCTACCAGCACTCCCTCTGTGATCTACTGGTAGGCCGTGACCTACATATTGGGCACCCCTGGTCTAGATTACAACAGGATACTGTCATTTTTGACTTACTACAGGTATAACAAGGTCTGCGTGTGAGTCTCCCTAAAAATAAAGTCTGCTTTATTTGTCTCACATTGACAGTGGAACCATGTTGCTGGGTAAAACTAAGAAAATAACTTCCACAGGTACAGGCACCAACACAGCAGTTGCAGACAGTAAGAGCCTTTAATTGGCTCACTTGACAAATCCACTTTCCTGCACCAGTGCAGAAAAAAACAGGACAGAGCGTTTGGCTCAGAGAAACTTACACTAACATTTAAACGCTCCATGTGTGGGTGTTGCTGCTTAAGCCCAAAGATTTGCAAGCTGAGCATGTGCAGCTCAAATTCTTTTTGGACTCTGGTACATTTAGCAATGTCAGGAGTTTTTAATATTCACATTAAATCCAGGTCTGCATTTGGTTACGACTCTACATAAAAAAAGTCTTTTTGCTGGTGTTCTCATCTCAAAAAGTGAATGATTACTGATGGCTGTGATGGACAGGGTGTATTTCACACTATCATTTGTTTCCTGGTAAAATACCAAATCTTACCACTGTCATGTTTCTGACTTCCCATTTCAACTGTCTATTATTGTTTCATCGCCCTCTCTATTGGGCTGTATCTTTCACTGTCTAATTTCTACCTGGATTTAATCCAAGTAGGATTGCTGCACAGATAGTTAATGTTGTTGTCTGCTCAGCTTTGTAATGCTAAGCCAAATACTCCCCCTTCCACCCACTCCTTTCCAGACACCCTTGGCCATATGTCTAGTCAGCATCAGACCAAATTATTCAGTTGGTTTCCCTCAGCAACCACTCCCTGACCTCAATAGTCATGAACCCTGCTGAAACATGAGGCTCACCGCTGCTGAACTGCATCTGCTATTCGGTCATGTTTGGAATTGATTTCCTATTAGCTTAGTCATCAATGTTTTTTTTTAATCACCTTAACCGTTTCACACAAGTCGAAAGCTTAACATTTTCACTTCCATGTCAATCTGAATCTAACCATAACCAAAAACCGGGGATAAAAGTGAAGTGTCAGGTCAACTTAGACTTATGTGGAAAGGCTTCAGCCTGCAGGCCTCCTGCCCTACTGCCCTACTGCCCTACTTCAAATACTAGGGGCCCTCATGTCTGGCCTCACACTTCCTTACATCAAATGCACATATTACACATATGTGGACTCCTATAAACTTACACCTGCAGCACTTATTCACCCACAATAGGATCCTTCAAAAGCAAAATAAATGAGGTGCTTTGTGTAAGTGTCTGTGTGCAGGTCAGAAATAAATAAAGATGTTTTATTGTGTCATTATAAACTGACCCAAACAGTGTAGATTGTTGAGGTGTTCATGGACTAACTGCAGCTCAGCAGCTTATCACATGTCTAGTCTACAGACAACATGGCTTTTCTTCAATTTATGAATTTCCTAATACAAAAAAAAGAAAAAGAAAAAAGATCAGAATAATATTCACTGGTGAAGGATTAGTATAGATCTAGACGGGGCACTAAAACCCTCAGCCCGCAGACCACAACCAGCCCACAGCCCTCTTGGCCACCCAAATCTGGCTTGCCACGAGATGTCAATAACGATTTAATTCCTGCTCTTCAAGAGTTTTTAAAATTGTCATTAATCGTACCTGGTGAAGGAGAGAGGGTTAACTGAGACCCGAGTTAGTTGTTTTATTCACCTGGGTTGGGGTGAAAGCTGTGGAACAGAGAATGTGGGCTCACTGTCAGGTCTCTTCAACTCCACCTCCACTCTGATGGTCTGCTGATCCTCCTCACGCACACGCAGCTCCTCCTGGGTTCTAGACACAGACAAACACACCACATATGAGAAACGAGGGCTCAGAGAACGAACCGCTGGTGAGGAAACATGCGCGCACACACAGAGCCCAGTCATGAACACACACACACTCCTACACTGAACTGTTGTAAAAACATCAACACATCATGGAAACAGCTGAGGGAGTCCAAGTGTAACATCCACTCTCTCGACTCACCTCACATCGTGGCTGAGAGACTGGGTGTGCCGCCTGCGAACAGAGGACACTGTTAGCTCCCAGCTTACAGGCAGTGTTTCACCTGTGAGTCTGTAAATCTCCACATGAATAAACTACTATGTGAACGTTTTTGCCTATTTAAAGATTCACTGAATTTAATTTGAACACAACAAAACAGAAAAGGTCTGTCCACGGATGCAGTTGCAAAATGGTATGACTGACATCAGATCATAATACCATATTTTCTAAACTATATATCGCACCTTTTTTCATTCTGGCTGGGTTTGCAACAGTATATATTAAAATTTATAATTGTACATGTTCATTTTTTGCCCGATGACAGCCACTAGAGGGCACTCTCACTGGCTGGTGCGATTTATAATCGGGAGCAATTTATAGTCCGGAAAATACAGTAATCCTTATGTCCAAAACAGTCAAAAGAAGATGTGATTTTTTTTGTTCCTACAGTACCACCATTTCTTTAAAAGTAGTATTCGCTTTACCTAGATGATCAATAACAAAACAGAGGCTACAGTGGAAACACCAACAGCCCACACCAATTCTTGTTGTTCACCTGTAGCGAGGATGCTCTGCTGTGTCAGAGGGAGATCTTTCAGGAATGGACAGAGAGGTGGTTGAGGACAGAGTGGTGGCGATGGAGGCCGTGGTGGCTTCTTCAAATGATGGAGGAGTGCATGGAAGAAGGTCTGGTCGCCCTGAAGGAGACAGAAATGAACATTTCAATTATCCTTTTATAGCAGGTTAGAGGTTTACTGGATTTCCTTAATAACGTAGTGAAATTAGTCGTATGGAAGACAGCTACCATGTCATATGGACATATATCTTTATATTATTTTTGACAACTCCCTACTCTCTGGTAAATGAGTGGTTTGGGTTAATTCTTTGGTTGTCTTTGTCACTGTATATGTTGCGGTACATGCATTGTTCACCCTCATCCTCCAGTGTTGGGAAACTGTGTGCTCCTCTCAGGTCATAGATATTCTCATCTCTCTCAGAGAGCAGCTGACTCGCTGACCAGGCTGCACCAGGACCCGTACTCTTAGGCACCATCAGTGAGACACGTCCCTTCTTGGATGGAGAGGATTTTAGAGCTGGGAGGACATAGAAAAACAAACGTGGTTAACTTGGTAAAACAGGTAGCACAGCTAAAATATCTGACTTCAACCGGGGAAAGATTACTTTAAAATAATCATCCCTCTCTTTCTAAAGATGTCTGCTCTGTGATGCATTTGTAGCAAATTCATAGTAAAATATAAAAAAAGACACTATTTTTACAGCTGTATTTCTGTGAATTCTTTCCATGTATGAAAAGCTGATCATGCACCAAACTAATGGTGTTCTTTCACATAACACAGAGAAGCACCTAATAAGGCAGTCTCTCCCCCGTCTGTGATTGTTCTGTCAAAGCTCAGCAGTAAAGGAGACACGAAGCAACTGACATTTGCACTCGCGGTTCTTTCCACACGGTTCATTCTGACTATGTAAGGCAGTGTGGGGCTGTTAAATATTCACTCACACGAACTCTTCTTGAAAACAGTGTTGCTCATGAACTTCAAGAACCTGTCGGCATAGAAGCCTGGACGGTGAACGGACACAGTGTCCTGAGGAGAGACACAGACAGAGAGATTACTGACACAAAGGTGGCTAGGATAAAATGATGAGGGCAGCATTTACGGTGGATTAACAGTCTATTAGTCCCCTGGTGTCCTAATCCATTGAGTCAATTCTCTGGGTCAATCTATCAGACAACACACACACATAAAAATGAGGACAAAAAAAAAAAAATCAGACACGCCGATGTTTTCTCATTATTCTGCTGCAGCAGACTGACAGATGTTGCCTGGTGCCCCTAAAGGTTGAAAGAACAAGTGATGTTAGTTCACCTTTGGTGAGGAAAACCTTTATTTCTATACACTTTGGTTTTTTAATAAGGTTTCTTTATAACTTTGTTCAATTACACAGCTGTAATGTTTGTTGGTAATCATTAGTCATTTTAATACCAATACTAGTATATACAGCATTAATACTAGTCCAATGATGTAAATGAGTATTTAATTACTTACAATTAAGCTACTAAATGTGAATATCTGTATTTTTTGTACAAATGTCAATTGAAGAAACAGTGATAAACATCTTTCAGCTCCTAAAAAGCCGTTGTATATACAATGTACTTTAAGTACATGGAAGAAATGCACTGTAAGGTCAACAAAGAGACAGAAAAGTAAGCAATAAACTGTAGATTTTTTTGCTTGGTCAAAAATAATACTACTAAGCTCGACTTCATTAGCCGAGAGTGAAGGGCAAAATCACAGACTTATACTGAGCACTAAATTGCCAAATGCATACACCATTAAGTATTACAAACTCACCCCATCATGAACCAGAGCCTTCCATGTGTGCTCGAGTTTCTTGATTAGCCTACAAAGAAAAGTACAGTTTAATAAAGTGATGAATCTAGTTCAGACGTGGGCAAACTTTTTGACTCACGGGCCGCTTGTGTGAACTAAGATAAACGACATGTTAAAGTCGTGCATAAACACCATTTATTGAGAAAATTAGTATTTTAGGTAAAAGGCACAAATATAATGTTGCTATAAATAAATTATATAATTTGGAAAGGTTTGGCAGGCCAGATTAAAAAGCTGAACGGGCCGCATCTGGCCCCCGGGCCCATGTCTGCACTAGTTCCTACTTCAAAGAAATTAAGCAGAGTTATTATCAGACCTGCAAGCTCTGAGTCAAGATAGAAACATAATCAAATACCAAAGGTTAAGATCTGTGAGCTTTTACTGTAATGCTATAATGAATGAATGGATAGGTGGGTGGGTGGATAGACAGACAGAACAATCACCTGTAGGACTGCAGGATGTCAATGATCCCGATGTACAGAAGAAGTCTCTCCCCCTTACCGTTGACAGCTGGAATTCCACCCATCCTGGAAAGGGAGAAAAAGTAATTTCGCAATCAACACACCTCAATCCTGTCGTGGCAGAGATTCAAACCAGCGATCCTCTGATGACAAGCATGCTGCTTTTAACACTAAGATGGGGATTTGAAAGTCAAGTGAGCAGAGGGCCATTGCTGGCAACATCAGTGTTGCATGTTCAATTATAGTTTGGGTTTTGATATAAATACCTGAGACCTATGCACAAGGCCAAAGCTGTACAAAGTAATGACTGATATATAACTGTGTGTGGTTGGAAACATATTTACATATTTATTTGGGCTATCATTAGTTTGGTCAGATTTTAGAGTTTACATTTAAAGGAATATAATATAATATAAAATACGAGAGTGAGAAAGAAAGAGCAGGTAAAACTACATCACACAATAGAAGCTGTACAACTCAATCTGTTTATCAAATCCCTTTGTCGCTAAAAAGGTTCCCTTTTGACCATTTAATCTCTAACCCCTTGAAGGTTCTCAGACTGGAATATCTGTCATTCAAAAGGTTTCTTCAGTAAGGACTGAAGAAATCTTTTCAGTGTGAGCTAAAGAACAAATGTTGCTGAGATACTATAAAGTCTTTCCAAAACTATTTTAACAGCCACATCTTTAGTTCATCACCAGTATCTAATGCAAGGGCAATATAATGATCAAACTTTGATTAGGTTCATAAAAGAAAAAGCAAAAACAGTCAGATCTTTGGGAAAAGACAAACAACTCTTTTATCTATGAACTCACGTGTCGTCTGTATCGATGGATCCTCCACATGCTGCTCCTCCCTGGATGGACTCCATGGCTGTGGAGTACAGGGCCTTCTGCTGGGCCACGGGCCTCTTTTCATCACTGTCGCCCTGGGATCCTTCCATCTGCCTTTCCCTCTCTGCCTGGTCCATGTTGTGAACCCCCAGAAGCAGGCTGTAGTCCATGATCTTAAAGCTTTCCAACACCTGACAGACAGAAACAAATGCATCTGGTCATCTTCCAAATACGCCATCGTGCAATGTGTGTGACTCGGTTAGCGATTCGTTAAGCGAGTGGAATAACTACTACAAGGAAGTGGACCATCGGGAACCGATTCTTGTAGAGAACCGGTTCATTACTTGTGCGCCCACTCTTCCTCTGATTCTCCTGCAGTATATGTCATCATAACATAATCATAGTCTTCTCAAACAGCAGTCATACCAGACAGTCTCTTTGCAGTGTCTTGCTTAGTGCATTGTAGGTGTCCTGGTCCAGCATCAGTCCGTCCTGTAAGTCCTGCATGAAGTCCAAGTCTTTGAAAGTTGGTCTGGCCTTTTCCCTCTCCTTCTTTGATGCTCGCCTCTTGTAGGTGGAGCCCTTCAGGTCATATTTGAGGTGCATGCGAACGACACGAGGAAGAACGTTGTTCATCACCACCATGCGGATGTTTTTACCACCGGACTGGACACAGTAGAGGCCAAAAAACTTGGGCAGCAAAGTACGAGGGTTTTGATTCAAGTTCTGGTGAAAAGAGTAAAAAGAAACGTCAGAAAAACACAATCCAATTCAATGCATCGATAAGGACAACGACTATTAAAATTCTATTTTTTGATGCATCAGTGCATTTATGTTCATATCTGCATTCTAAAAACCTTGCGGCACGCAGGCCAAATTCAGCCCACTAAACCACTTTATGTTCATATCTGCATTCTAAAAATTATTTATCACCTTGCGGCCCGCAGGCCAAATTCAGCCCACTAAACCATCCAATTTGGCCCACGACTGGATTCCAAAATAAAGGTCAAATGATTAATTCAGACAAAAATGTGATTTTTCTTTTCATTTTATTTGAGTGTCCGGCCCCAAAGGCGTCCAGAAAATGTCTTGCCCTCGGACAAATAATTGGTCCCCCCTAGATTATCAATGAAAATATAAACTTTTTTTTTACTCCTTTATGATTCCTTTGTGAGGTTTTCATCATAAACAATATTTTTGTGTTTATTATTCAAGTCAAATCTTGAACAAACTTCCTAGTGCACAGATTCATATTTTCTTTCTCTTCACAAACATCTCACGAGTTCAAAATTATTCTTGGCAGGTGGCTCAAGCAGTATTTACCATATACAGTACAGTATCTGTCTGAACCAGATCTGAGCCACATGCAGTAAATGTAAGTTCTGCTGAGTCAAGTCTGCTTTTATCCATAGTGTTTTACTGCTTTCATCATAGTCATCTGTGCAGAATATGCCAGTTATAAATCAACGCAAACAATGTTAGCTGGGCTTTTAGTCCAGCTAAAAAAAGGACTGCTTTGACCTTGAGGCCACAGACAGTTTGGTTCAATTAGCAGAAACAGAGCAGAGAGAGGTGAGACAAAGAGAGAGGGAGAGAGGGAGAGCAGTGATCCATGCACACAGCAGTCAGGAGGGAAACTAGGAGCAGCAGAAACAATATGAAAGTGTGGCTAAGCTGCTCAGCAGTTGTGGACGACCTTCAGCTGACAGGAAACAGAAAACAAGTAAAAAAGGAGACAGAGGGGGGAGAAAGAGAGAGAGAGAAAGAGGCAGATGGAGGGGGAGAGAGAGCTCTCCATGCCATCAGCCATACATGACCCTTCTGTCAATGTAAAAAGGGCAGAGCAGTGACGAGCCAACAACACCAACACATGACAGAGGGGAGAGAAGGGAGTGGGAAAAAAAAGGCAGGATGAAAGAGTGGCCGAGGGAAGAGTGGATTATAATAACACAATGTGGTGAAAGATAACACATAATAAATTACACCAGGCCTGTAAAGATGGTGAGCGCAGAGATAACACATGAAAATGTGGAGGAGGATGGAAGGATGAGGTATAATGTCGGGGTAAAGCAAAGTCTGTTACATCACACTGATCCGTACGCTGCCCGGAGGAAGAGATCTGTGGAAGTCCACCACTGACAGCCAGGATGATGGCTTTTACAGTGATACTAACTGTAATTCTTACAGACCTTAGCTACCATTTCTGTCAGTCCATGTCATTTGAATACAGTTTTTGTGTTTTTTACTAGCCTGAAGCTCCAGTCAATCTGCACAAACCTAAACTTCTCTACTTCCCTTTACAGATGGTTCGATCAGATACTCCATATCTGAAGCTGTCGTCTCAGCAACAGCGGCCCGCAGTAGAAGAGAAGGTACTGGATTGATAACAGTATCAGCAAATACTCCAAGTATCGATATTCAACATGAAAAAGTTGTATCGAGCCATCCCTAGTTTCTTTACATCTTAGGAAACATTAAAAAAAAGATCACAACCGATGAACATAAGCCGTAAATGTTCCTTAATGTTTTCACACTCATCGGTCTTTACACGTGACATCGTATGAGAGAACCTGTGAGTAATGATGGATGAAAGGGGAGGAATGAGAGTGCAGAGTAAAAAGAAAGTGACTAATGGTCAAGGATATTACTGCTGGTGTGAGTCATGCTCTGTTAGACAAAGGTACAGTACAGGTGGCTAATAAAAGCTCCAGCCAGGCTTTCATTTGCCCGGCCATGCTTGGAGGAGAAATCCCAGGCTTGTACAAAGAAGGCCTTGAAATGCTTAAAAATAAAAAGGTTGGTGTGGAGACAAAGAAATCCTGTCAGCAAAGGCTCCAACCTTTCATGTAATGGGAATCAATCAGTGACAAAAGAACATGTATGACTTAGATCAGGCATGGGCAAACTAAGGCCCGGGGCCAGATGCGGCCCCTACAGCTTTATAATTCGGCCTGCCAAACCTTTCCAAATGATGTAATTGATTTATATTATATTGATAATTAATTGTGGCCTGCAAGTCAAAAGGTTTGCCCAAGTCTGACCTCGATACTAATGTATAAAATGTTAATCCAAATTAAAAAAAGACAGGTTACTGCCTGGTTCAGAATGCTTATTTGTGAACTACTTCTGTGATAAATGGAACAGTAAGAGAAAAAACTACAATTGAAATGCAGCAGCATCTGTTTAACTTTTACTGGTTTACTAGTTCATTCTTCTTTTTTAATTCAGAGATAATCGCTATATATTTTAGATTTTCAATATCGGTAAATCACTGGCATTGAGTAGTAGCTCCTACGCCAAGATATTGTGGGCAGCCCTGCTCCAGATTGACCACAGTATGAGTACAGTATGAGTGTGAGCGTGAATGGTTGCTAAACATCACAGAGATACTGTAGCTCCTGGTACACTGGCTGTGTTTTTTTGCTTACCATGTAGTATCCGGGCAACAGTTTCTGCAAGAACTCAGCCTCCTTGTGCATCACTGTTTTGATGATAAATTCGTCGTCTTTAGTAAGGTACTGAACCCCTTGCTCCTGGATTTGACAGCTCAATCAGTGGCTCGTTGCACAGGGAATACTGCAGATTCAGACAAAACAGAAAAAAAAAACCTTCAACAACAATGGTCTTCGACATCAACTTAATAAGTACATTTGAATAATATTTATATGACTTGAATTTTTAGAAATGAAATGTTTTTCATTCCATGTCAGCCCTGCAATGTGGAACCAAGTGTAAACTGCCTTCTAGCCAATGGCAGTAGAAAATAGCTTCACTCCCATAACTCCCACCTGAAAACCCTGCAACCCTCCAACAAGATGAGTGTGTATTTGCATAGACCGATGGTGAAAGTTATACGTATATAATAATACAAGACTCTGTCGTACCAGGTAGTCATCTGGCCTGATGCCAAACAGTTCTCTGAAGTATCGAAAGGCCACAGGAGCGTATGTTTTGAAGCGGAAGTCTGGGAAATGATGAGCTGGAGTCAGGTTGCTCCCTTCACTAAAAAAAAAAAAGAGACAGAACATACCGTAGTATCCAAATTAATGTTTCAAGAAGAAGAGAATGTATAACAGTGTGTTGTTTGTGTCTTTGTATTAGAGACCTAGGAAAGAAGATGCTCTCCACCACATAGAAGTCCTGCATCAGCACATCTCTCTCAGGCTTGGAGCTAAGGTTGCCCACTGTGTAACCAATGCCCAGCTGAATAGCACCTTTCAAGGCCGAAGATGTGGTCTGCAGAGGGGGAGACGGAGAGACATAGAGAAGTTGAATTTATATTTAACCTTCAAGTTCAAATGTGAATTCTCAAAACACAAACCCACTCAGTACCTTTTTGTAGGTTGTTTCTCCTGAGGCATCCACTCCTCTGTGACCAATCTTTTTTCCCTGACCAGGCTGGCCTGAGGATGAGGGCATCTGGTGAGGAAGACATGTTCACATGCATCAGTCACATTTGATGAAGACAATACATAATAATAATAATAATAATAATAATAGAGTTCCTTATTTGTCCCACAAATGAGTAAATTTACAGTGTGAGTCTTCACAACCAACAAAAGCTGCCACAGGATTTGTGGTTCCAAGAGGTCCACTTTCCGTTTATTCATCTAAAAAAACAATGGTCCTCAACCTTTTTTATATCAAGGACCTGTCGGCTACTACCAGGCAGTATTGCAGACTAGTAACGTCTCTCCCTCTTCTTAGTCGTGGCTCCTACTAATATGAGA
The DNA here is from genome assembly GCF_000523025.1 of Cynoglossus semilaevis. NCBI lineage: Eukaryota > Metazoa > Chordata > Actinopteri > Pleuronectiformes > Cynoglossidae > Cynoglossus > Cynoglossus semilaevis. The sequence continues at coordinate 18,366,279 of NC_024308.1, read as the reverse complement.
CAACGCATACTCGTCAAGAAGATTCCATAGAGATGAATGGCAGTCATTCCGCCTCTACTCTATCATGTTTATACTGTACATCCATGAAACCAATGGATATTGATATTGTAAGGCTTGGTGAATTTTTAAAATAAAATGTATTTTAGACTTTTGTAATCGAGTCTGAAAAAAAGTGAAAGTGGAAATGTCGGCTTACCTCTGTGATGAAGGCCTTTTTAGCTGCAGCATCTAAGGGGAAAGAACAGATAGAAATCACAGGCTTCGTCACTGAACACAGAAGTCCAACTATGTGATTTCCATGTCAAACACAAGTAGGAACAAATAAGTAAGGGAACCTGAAGAAAAGTACAAAGGAGAGACATTTAATTTTTGAGTCACTGTGTGCAGTATTACAGTAGTATTACAGTGTCAAAGGCACTAAGTAAGGGGTCAGTTGTTAGACTGCCGTACATTTTGTGCAAAAACAACACTGACAGACTGACTTCTGTGACCTGTGGCTCATCATGCAATGGCATGATTGAAATAACTTAAATAAATCTGTTGTTTTCAACCAACCCATCAACCAAATTCCAAATTAAATTCATTTGATTACTTGTATTCACTGCAGCACTTCAATGGAAGCAGACTATGTTGCAGTGAACACACATTCTTGACTTGAAAACATGTTATTTGTGTTTTTCAAAACTAAATATTACAATACAATAGTTGGTCATAAAAAGCCCGGGCCATGTGAGTCAGACAGATGACAGGTTTTTAAAAAACATATTGCTGAAAATCCCTCTTCAAGCACAATCCAATTAAGCTGGACCCAAATCAACTTTAATTAGTACAAGCCTGTTTCATTTAAATACTCGAGTTTAGATCAGAGTGAAGTATGTGCTACAGTATCTCCACGCCAGGACACAACTGAGACAAGTCAGCAAACCGTATATGGTAATAGTAACTTTTCAACAGCCACGTTGTAACAGTTTTTTTTTATTTTGATCATTTCTGTGTGATAACAGGATACAGTCAGTAGCTGAGGGCAATCAAAATCCTGTTTTCATCAAGACGGCCTGAAATGGAGGCATAATTATAGCTGCACAACACTGGGTAAACAGCAGGGACAGCTAGAGGCGACAACAAAAAACATTAATAAAAAAAAGGACAAGAGGAAGAGGAAAAACAGAAATTAAAAAACAGAATTAAAAATTATAGCTCTCTCTCTCACACACACACAGACACCAGTTTTATCACCACTTGCAGATAAAAACAACTGGTGCATAAGTTTGAAATACCAACTACACAGTCGCAGCACATGCAATTGTGAATAACTAGTCCATAATCACCGATTGGATATTAAAAGACAGAACCATTTATGAGTTCAATCTCTGGAAGCTCTAACCCTAGGTGTGACCTAAAAGATGACATTTACAGCCCAAAACCGTTCTAGGGGAGCACTGTTTCCTCTACAGCTCCACTCATGTTTTCAGTCCAGTCGATGACCAGCCCCACTTCAGTCTGTCTCCACATCTCATGCATGTCCATGTGACTGAGCCACAGAAATGGCTGTCTGCTGCACCTCCTCCTGCCTGTTTTTTCTGACTCCCTCACTCATGCACACACAAACACATTAACAGCAGAACCAACAAACCAAAGTGTTTTACTGCAATCACGAGAGCACAGTGCAGGAACATACACAGAGGAAAAAAATAGACACGCAAGGAAGGAATGTTTGCAATGTTTGAAAATTAGAGAGGAGGCTACTTTTCCACCGTGCTAATTATTTGCGTCTGCAAGGAGCAGGCATTTCCAGAGTGCACGTGGGTGGTTGTTTACGTGAGGTTTTATAACGTGTCTTCTGCCACTGGTGAATTCTAAGTCTGGCTCCATGCATGTGGTTTTGTCTTCCACATAGAAAAGAAAGAAAAAGACAGTTTATCAGATGTTTTTGACAGCAGACATGCCCTTCCTCTCCACATGTCTCCACCTGTTAGGACTGCTCCGAGTTCGCATATGCACAGACATGAAATTGCAAATGCAACAGCCACGATACAACAGGCCTTCATACAGTAGTTTAATGAACTTTTCTTGTACCATTTCTCTGAGGGTTTTTCTTTTCTTTTTAAGTTCCTCCAACTGTGGCAGGTCGTAGTGCCACCGAACGCTACTGTTTCATTGTTACCTAAGAAGTTCAGAAGTAGACAACCAGAGCGGCTTAGGTTTCTTGAAGAAGCTTGACCTCTCGTCCAAGAGGCGTCTTTACCTCAAACTAACGGTGCATTGTTACAAACCAAACATTTCATGGTATCAAAGTGTCACTGGTGCAAATGCTTTTAAACTCATATTTATGGTAAGGCATTAAAAGGCTCTGCAATGGAGGGATGTACTTAGACTTAGACTTTATGTATTTGTCATTCATATTTACATTGTTGCAATTCTCACCAAAACCTAATTTTGTTACTCCTGCACATGTTAGCAGCAGGCTCTGTTAGTGCTGTTGCACTACCTTCAGTATGGAGCATGTTTTTGGGGGGTCCAAACTTGTACATATTGGGAATTAGGGTAAATTCATTGACAGTCTATTTCAGGGGTCACAAGTTACATTTGACAGAGGGCCAGACTTTTTCTGGAGAGACACCTTAAAGGTTGATCATTCAAATAAAATAAAAATAAAAATCAAATTTTTTACTAACATTATTATTTGATTTTTTAATTTGGAATCCAGTTGTGCACCAAATTGGACGGTTGGAACGTGAACCTGCCCTTGCCAAGCGGCTGGAATTAACTGGAATTAACCCAACACCTAATGATTAGGTGTTGGAAATAAATGAATCAACTTTAATGTAATGAAACGAGTCGAGACGCTGACTAGTCACTGATGATGTCACTGGTATTTTTCTGTAATTTAAACGAGGGAATGCTTTAAAATAATTTGTATTTCCTGGAAACGTACAGCTTATTCACAGAACACAGCCAGTATATCATCCACAACAGGCAGGGCAACCTTATTACTGGAAGTATAAAAGAAGGTACTGTGATGTCTGCAAAACATTCAGGGAGGAAAAACCACACAGGTTTGTAAGCCCAATCATAAAGTCCTGCTGTGTCAGAGTTTCTGTTTTTGGATTATGGTTAAACATGTACCGAAATACTTGTTGGGTATTTTTACAGAACACCCTGTTTGGTGCAAATACTGTACACAAAACCATTGAAACCACTGAATTAAACAATGGGGCTCACACCTAGCTTGATCTTCATGACTTACTGCAATTAATAAATTGGTTTTAGTGAGAAACAAAAGCCATCCTTTTTTTCTCACCTTCCATAATGATTATGTTGCTGTTCATCCAAACCTCACACATTGTGCTCGGTAAATATTGTGTGGCGTGAGTTTGGTAAAACAGAAAGTTAAAAATGACTAAAGTGTCAATGTGAGTGAATAGTGGTTAATCTCTGTGAATGCCCCAGATGATCCGTCAGGCATGTACTCTGTCCCTGGACCAATGTCAATTAAAATGGCTCTCTCGAGAATACTGTATCGATAATGGACAAAAGGAATTCACTTGATCACACCATGAACCCAGTTAGCCCGGGCATGAATGTCATTAATATGATTATGTTCAATTCATGGAAAAATACGGAGATGAAACATTTTAGACAGAACACAACGTCATAAAAATGGTAACTACCTAATTCTGAGGTATTTAACACCACACATGAAATGAACAGATGAGTGTTATGTGACTAAGAAAAGAATTCCTGAAAGGCAACTTCAAAACAAAACTGTGACCACAAACATTTTCAGCTGACAGTAACCTCAGTATGGAACCTTCGAATGTATACCGTGTGACACAGTAACTGCAGCACGTTTACAACAGAAAAACCAAATCACAGAAGGGTTGAAACTGAATGTAGGTTAAAGTTTAAACAAGGACTCCCACTGGCTTAGCTGGACAGAGTGAGAGACAGAAGAGGACAACTTTGTGCCAAGTCATTTATTATGATCAGCAGCATTAGGCCAACAAGAGAGTAAATGAAAAGCGTCCTGCTACCAGGCCGTCTCTCTGGAACACTTAAACTCATTAGTTGAAGATTAACTGCTTTATATTGATTAGCGCGAGTCTGTGTGGTCCATCAAGTCATGCCACAAAACTCAGGAGCCGGTTATGTGATTCTGAGTAAACAGAGTACTGTATTAAAGTACAACTCATGAATTGCACCCTGATTATCTGGGTTACCTCAGATCACATTTGTCAAACTCAAGGCCGGTTTTATGTGGACTGCCAGAGCATCACATCGTATGGTTGATTAAAAATCTGTGATGTAGAGTTGTGGTTATTGGATGAGTTAAATGCATTGGTCAAATGTGGTGTATGTAAAGATGAGAAAATGTAATGATCCTTCAATGATGGTGCGTTATCACTGGTCAGCAGTAAAAGCTGCTACCGGTCGACCGGTCCTTGGTTGAGCACCACTGTAGATAGTAAATAGTTACCTCCCGACAGCAGCGTGGATGTAAAGTCAGATATGTTACTTCACCTTAACATAAATCTACATAGGCCTCCAGACGATCTATCGGGATTCAAGGCCTGAATGGTCACCAATATAAAGACAGTTAAAGGTCATGTCTCACTGGCTGTCTGCGACTTATCATCTCTACTGTGTTTTAGCATCACTGCAAAGTAAACGTTTCTTGGCGGGTGTTGGAGGCACCCACTGATTATCACATAAATGTTTTACCACACTACACCAGCTTCAGTGTTCAGATCTATTAAGTTAAGCAGATGCAAATGATAAACGCTGCACTGTTCCGGCAATAATTTCACACCTTACATCTGAGTTACAATGGAAAAAATACATATGGTACAATAAAAGTAGAGATTATATGTTTTAATATTTTCTTCCCTGAAAAATTTTAGATGTTTTTACACAAGCAACTCCCTTTCTAGTGTTTTTCAAGGGCCATACTCTGGAACTACAGCTCCCATATTATCACTTTTCAAACTATCAAACTAAACCTTATGACTTGGCAGGTTAAAACACAGAAATAATTATTTTACTATTTCAACATAACACATTTTTTTTGCAGTCTAACACAGTCATTGAGGTTGTATCTGGATACAAACCAACCAAACCAAACCTTTAGAAACCATTTTCTGCTTTACTCCAAGCCAAAAAGAAAGAAAGAACACACCCTACGAAAATAGCACACATACCCACGTCTCTACACTTTTACCTCCAAGGACTGTGGAGAAAAGATAAGCACAGGACCAGCACTGTCACACAGCAGTTCTTAGGCTGCTTATACCAGCTGTACATCAGCCGACTGCAGATACTAGGCCACTATATAACGTGGCTTCTAATTTTATCTGGACTGGATAAGAACGGTAATTGAAGCCACAGGCAGAAAAAATTCAACTGAGTCCTTTAAAAAAAATGAGATTCAGTGGGAATTCTTTAGATGAGTGTTTACAACCTCGAGTCTGACTGTGCTATCGCTCCAGGTTCTTATTATTAAATCATAATTGTCTGCACAGCAGATACAGTTACAGACAATTCATTGAAACCAGCAGGTCTTCCATCGACAGTCATTGAAAGTAAAACTGTCAATGTTTCTGTGTAATTAACCACAACAATTCTCAAACTAGAGCTTTGAACACTATGTCTTTCTGCCATGTGTCACTGTGTCTGTGTCCTCTGTCTCCAAATCACTGTCCTTCTCCTTCACTATGTCTCAGAATAGAAAAAACGGTGGGCGCACAAAAAAAGGAAACAGATGGTCAGTCGACCACATACGGTATGAGCCACCACGTTTTGTGCTTCCGTCAAACAGAGACAAACAAGAGGGGTGCTCTGTATCGCAGGTTGAAGGATGAATGGCAGGGTGAAGGGAATTACTCAGAGGAGGAGGTGGATGACATGACGCGGAGTTGGACACCACAGATGTAAGGAAAATACGTTTTGAATAGGACTAAACACAGAGAAAGCTCAGTTTAACAGCCAGCTGTGACAACCACCTTACATTCAGAGCAGTCGAGACAAAGAGTCAATTGCCTAAAAATTCTGAAGACTCTGATGTCCATTTTAGTTGTTGATCTTTGCCGCACACTGATATGTCACCATTACATGGAGCCCATTAACAAGCCAATAAGAAACGAGCTTTGGGACCCTGAAGCTTACCTTACAATTGATCAGTGAAATGTAGAGCTAATCTGTCAGCATTAACACAGACAAAGGACAGAAAAGAGTTTTAAGTTTTAACTCTGTTCCAAACACTCAATTCAAAATCTCATTCAAGTAGCTCTGATCTCCCTGAGTGCTAACAAGACGCATTGGCACACATCCTGTTGGCCCATTAGTAAAAGAAGACAATAAAGTAATACTCCATTGTTTTCGACAGGCCTGCTCAACAGTTCTCCTGGGCAAAGATAAACAACACTAATGCTCATGGATATTAATATTTTATTTGGAATATTACACACCCCAGGACACATCACTGTTCCTGGTAAGTGATGTTCCAAACCGAACCAATTTATCAGTTGTGTAACTTTAGAAAATATTTCTTCATGTTCCTTACATGCCAAAACAAAACTCTAGTAAAATTAAAGAAACTGCAATGGAATTATATGAGTGGTGTCAAACATGTGGCTACAGACCAGAACTGATTCAGCTGCAATTTAGCAATAAATCAGGTTTGATTATGATTTCCATTTTGTCCCCCAATCCATCACGAAAAAACAATTTCACTGAATATCTCACAGTATGATCATTGATCAATGATCACTGAGTCGAGCGCACTCAATTGTGAGCAAACACATTCTGTTATATTTGGTACTTTTTTCTTAGTATTATTAGTGCTGCTTCTACGTTCATATGGTTTATTTTATGGTTACGTACATTTTATTTTTTTCTATACACCAATTTATTTTTAATTTGATAATTAATGTCGTCAAGAGATTCTCGTTGTGCACTACACACACAGTGTACACACAGCCGTGGGCTCCGCAGTATGTTTTTGATGGTTCCGGTTTTATCATCCACTGCGGACATTAAAAGACAAACCAAAGGCAGCAAGGACTTTACATTAGCTATTACAGAATAATCATGGTGCCACTGTCTACGAGAGTGTGAACCAGCAGACTGCACACACACTAGCTGAGACACGCTCCATCTAGCACATGGGAAAGAATGGCATCTGAGCCAATGTCAGTTCTATTTCTTTTGTATCCTCACACTGACAGAGCTGAGCCCGACAAGTGAATCCAAGCAGACTGCCTTTTGATTCATGAGCCTGCTCTGGACAGCAGTGCATGGCTCCTGTCAAAGTCTTTGCACTTTTTACACCAGAGACAAAGGATGTAGATTTGTTTTTTTCTTTCAGACCACAATCAGGGTCTGAAAAACAGTGGCAGGACAGCACAGGCACCTTTCAGCAGTGTGAAAACCACAACAAAACAAAAGGGTAGATTATTATGTATCTCAAATTTATCGTACCGTCTGGTGGAAGGCCATCTTAGCAGTGGTTGTAACCAAAAACTACTGATGTCATGTCATGATAAACAACAGACTACACACACTACAGATTTTATACGAGAGATCAACTTACTGAGTATACTTAACATGCAGAGCTGGACCTATGTAAAATAATATTTTAATGGGGCCACATATGGCAAAAGACAAGTAAGATCACTACGATCTGCTACAAAACACTTTGTGACCCAATTATTATTTATTTATTCATTATTAATTTTATATCTATCTTTGTGACATATTAAGAAAGTTTTATAATAAAAAACAAATGTGAAATGTGACAGAGAGTCAACTGTTTTGTCTATTCAGTGTATTTTTACATGCACTCTGGGTGGTGACAACTGTATCTTGTATTTTAATTTACTTTGTATTTTTATATATATACAGCATATATACACAGTATATACACAGTATATCTATATATACAGATATATATATATATATAACATACACTTATAACATCAACTTATAAATATCCCGATTACATAAATATAAAGGGAAAAACAGGAGAACCAGACAGAGGGAATCCTCCCTGTAGATAAACACTGTATATTCCTACATAAGTCTTCAAATTCATACAATCCTAGTGTTAATAAAAAAACAACAACAACAAAAGCTCTTGACAACTCAGCATCTGCAAGACGCCCAACGATAATCCCTAAAATTCCAACATAATGCAACACAATAATACATAATACAATTGTGGGGCAGTGTTATCACCATAAGTACACTCGCTGTGCCTACACAAATGTACGCATATGTTTATCTAACTTCACCTGCTCTGGTCATCAGCTGTTCTCTGTTAGCTCTAGCTTAGCATTTACCACTGTGAGCTAGCAGATATGAGTCGGGACTTTTAGTCACGGCAGCAGCATCAACGATCTTACCTGTCAGCGAGTCGGAGGTAAAATAAATACATGTTTCAATCAAAATTATTTGTGTTTAAGAATGCTGGTACGTACCAAAGTCTGAGGCGTCCATGCCATAGCTAACACCAACCACCGTGTCCCCATCTTCGGATGCTGCGTCCCCGGATAGCGGGCTTCCGTCCCGGGCCTCCGACAAGCCGACCGCTCCCTCAGCTGCTGCTTCCATTCAGTCTCCCGGTGAAAAAACAGACAAGCCCTCCGAATGAAAGACACACAGCGACTGTGCAGTCCCCGCAGCAGGGAGGAGCAGGAGTGTATGACTTCTAATATGCTGTAATAATCAAACGAGTTTATCTGCTACGGTGCCTTCATCCGTGCGGTGTTTTTCACACAGCTCCTGCTCCTCTTTCCTCCTGCTCCTCTCTCTCCTCAGCTCAGCTCCACCGCAGCGCACTTGCTGCTGCTGCCTGCTTTCGTGATAAGGCACTGGGAACTTTGACGTCCTCTGCAGAAAATTAGAGGAACTGCAGGCAGCTGTGGTAACGAGTGCAAAACCTGCCTATGGACGCCAATTGGAGACGTGATAAACTTGTTGACTGATGTTTACTGAACCCTAAAAGTGATATACAATATTTGAGCACAAATTTAAAACATATGTCATTTTTACAATGCACTCAAGCAACGAGATAAAAGAAGACCTCTCAGTGGTGGGACTGTCATGGCCATTATGGGGCGACGAGCAGGGAAATATGTCCTGGAGTTTTTAAAGTATTGTTCCCCATATTGGAGATGGATTTACAACATTTGCAACATATTGTATATATATATACATATATATGTATATAAATATATATGTGTGTGTATATATATATTCAAACTGGAAATAACTTCAACCACCTATCATTTATTTATCATCCAAAAAAACAGTAAATAATGAGAACATGGAAGGATGCTCATATTCGGTCCCTCTGCAAAAAAAAAAACTTCCCTAAGTGAACAGCATTACTTTAAGTCAGGTTTACAAACAATTCTGCAAGAAAACATGTATTACTAAAAAGTAATATATTATAGCTATATACATAGCTTTTGCCTTTTTTTCCAAGGTGGGGGTAACTGGGAGTGTACCAACCCAGTTAGCAGAGAAAAGTTTGGCAACCACTTATATAGGCTATATTTCTTTATGAAAAAAAATCATTGAGAGTCTGATGCTCTCTTTCAATAAAATATAGTCAGGGGGAAAATCATCCAAAAGACTACATGGCACAAAAACACCACTGACCAAACATGACTGTGAATCTTAGAGTTTATTAGTGATGTTGACAACTTTCCTCTTTTCCTCTCCATAGAAACAAGTTTTTTTAAAGTTGGAGATTCTCCCAGGAGGTTTGCACGCCATTTTCATCAGGTCTGTTCTACCTGCGGTGCAGGTTTGTGAACAGATCGTCACTGGTCTGGGATGAATCCAAATTATATTCATTGATGCTTGGAGAGGCAGAGAAATTAATATATGATTTAAGAAGAACTTTCAGTTTGAAAGTACTCAGGAAGATCTCGCTCCACTACCTGGAAAGAACCACAAACAGAGTGAAAAGGTGAAAAACAATCTTACAAACTGTCATGGACTGAAGCAACATTTATTATTTATTGGTTTTTTTTGTTTGTTTGTTTGTTACATTTTCTGTCTGTTTAGTGATCTAATTTGCCGTAAATACAACTTTTTTTGTTGATTATTTCCTAAATAACATAAGCACTGTGTATGGGATTTGTAAGATTATTTGTATACCAATTATTTTATATAATAAATATGTATATTTTATATTTTAATGACCTTACACTCAGTTTAAAATTGAATTTAATAGTTGACGTAAATTTTGTAATATATATTTTTCTATAATGTTGACTGAGCGCTACCACATTCTTCTGAATATTTTTTATTTATTTGTCCAACTAATTCATTTTACAAAACCAAAACTGCATGTCCTATACCTTTAAGCCTAAAACCATATTACTTGGAAACAGTTGGCCAATGAAAAACGTGTGTCCTGTACGTACCACAGGGTCATCCATGGGTCCATATCTCTTCACCACCTGCCCTTCTCTGTTAATTAAAAACTGGAGGGGAAAATGAAAATGAAAACAATGCATCACTTAAATCGATTTTTTTTGTTTTAAAACAAATCAATTTCAGAATAGTTAAAAAATGGTTGTTAGTAATTCCTACAGTGTGGCTCACTTAGTGTGTACACTAAAACAAGGAGGCTAAGCTCAGCTAGCAAAGTAAAATTGACACAAAAAACCTACACGTTTTCTGATCTAATTTTGCTGGTGGCGTCACAAAAGAAACTAAAATAATTTGTTTATTTACCTTGGTGAAATTCCACTTGATGCTACTGCAAGAATGAAAACACAGCAAATGTTAATTGAAACAAAAACAACACAACAGCAGTAACACTTTGACATGACTGTCATTTACTGCCCAGTGGTACAGACTAAATGCTAACTCAGCCCTGTCTTAGCGTGAATGCTCTTACTTTCCCAGAAAGCCTCTTCCATTGGGCTGCTCCTTCAACCACTTCCACAGAGGGTGAGCGTTTTCCCCGTTCACGTCGATTTTACTGAACATGTCGAACCGAACGTTGTATGACTCGGCAAACTGCTTGATCTGAGATTCAGTGCCAGGTTCCTGAAGGACAAAAATGGTGAGACCTTGGTAGATGGATAAACTTGATAAAGTTAAACGTCAAGTGCACTCAAATACCTCAACTATACAAGAGTACCTAAATCTACAAGACAACAACCTTTAGGAACTTGTTGTCATGAATTGAAATATTGATGTAACCTGGGATCTCAAGCTCATCCAGTCATGCTAATGCTACAAACCACTCTGTGTACCTGGTTGGCAAACTGGTTGGATGGGAAGGCAAGGATTCGTAAACCTTTCTCAGCATACTTAGCGTGCATTTCAGCAAGCTGAGAGTAGTTTACTGGGGTTTTGCCTCATTTTGAAGCAACATTGGTAATGATGACAACATCCCCCCTGTAAACACACACATACACCAACGTAGTCAGTAATAAGGGCATTGTGATAGGATGCAGTACATGGCAAGAAATACAGTTTAATAAGATCTACCTGTATTTCTCCAGGGAGACCACATTGCCGTCAATGTCTGTGGCTGAGAAGTCATAAATGGATGTAGCCGTCTGCCAGTCCCCTGACTGTGCAGACTGTCAGGACAACACCGGAGGGAAATTACACTGGTTACTGTCAAAGTGCACATTCAGATCTTGTGTCTAACCAGCTAACAATCACAATTTATTAACTCGATAACATGTGTCAGGTATCTATCTCAGTGTAATGTTAAAGCAACACCTAACATTCATTTTGAAAACATTAAATACCAAAAACATGACTTGTGGTAGAAATAAAAACTTTAAAAAAAACTACAAATTACACATTGAAAATCAAAATTTGACAGTCTTTCAGCTAAAACAAATCATAATCCGACTGACTATGTGTTAATATTCAGTTGTAATGTGATTTCCTTTCTTACCACAGCCTGCAGCAGGACAGAGAAAAGGACAGTGGACCCTATCAGGCGCATGGCAGCGCTTCAGTAAGGTCCTCTGTAGGCAGTAGTGATAAAATCACAACAGAATCCCACCACTGAGTGAAGCCCACTGAGTACCACAGTGTTTATATAACAGCCTCAGCTGATCATTAACAGATTCGACTGACTCTCCCAGGTCAAACTCTGCTGATGATTTTAGAAAACTCTGGTCAGAAATGTAGCTGTACAGTAGTCCACAGTTCACGACAAGATCATAACAGCATGAGGAAACTGTCGACACATTATAAAAGCAAAGAATTAGGCCATGAAAGGCTGAGCTCCATGTGGCCAGGGCAAAGAGCAGCAGATTAAGAAGCACGTGAATGTATTATGTAATGTTTTTTATATCAGAGTGAAAAACAAGAGAAGTGGCTTTAAGGGATACAGACAGAAACTACCAGCCCCAGACCAATATTAAAGCCAGAAATAGAACGTTTGTTGCCTCACAAGGGCACTTCACCAGTGTTTACCTTATTTGTAACATTTCCTATTGTTAACCTCCCTCTGTGATCAGGCCTTAACATGATCAAGGACAACAGGGGAGGATAAAAACCCCTTAATTTGAATCTTTAAAACCTTTTTTGAGTACTATTTGGAAAAGCACAGAAAATGTTTTTCTGAATTTTCTTTCCTTTACTGAATGTACAAACTGTGCTAGGCTTCATTACTAATATTTAAAGCGATGAAGTTGATGTTACTGGCAGTAATCTTTAGAGCTACTTAGAGCTGGAATTGTCGTTTATTGGGTTTTGTAATTCATCATGAATCCAAATACCAGTTTAATTCGTGTTGTTTATGTCACGGAGTTAATTGCATGCAAATTAAAAATTCAATATATAGACTTTGCACCGGAAACCTACTACCTAGTGGATGGATGTGATTTAAGATTTAAAATGTTATTAAGAAACTTCTTATATGTTCTCTATTTACTTCTGGTTTTATTTTAATATTTATTTATTTGTACACACAGATTTACAAATTATTTCACATTATTAATTAAAGATACGTAATTTCTTTCCCTGGTTTGCGCATGCGTAGCATGCAAGAGTTTTTAAATTATACCGGAAATATGCGCTCTGTAGTGATGGAAGACCGACTCTTTTTATTGATTCGAATCTTTGACTCTCGAACAGTAAAATAGACAAGTCGTGAACGAATCTTGAACTAATCATTTCATTCGTTTTACAGCAGGTGGCGCTTTAGTTCAGCAGAACTGAAGAAGCCTCTTGGATGAGAAATGTCTTTAAAAAAAAAAAAAAAAAAACCTACTTTGTCCAGTTGCCCTTGACGTAACTGTTTTTGGATAAAATGACTGAAAACCTACACAGACAGCTTTTGATTGTGTCTTGTATGCTTTTGTCTTAACAGATGGTGCAGTGGAGGAACTTTACTTGAAGCACATCACTGGACTTGTGAGTATTTTACTGAAAAATGTTATTCGGCATTTTGTAGTCTATTTATTTTTTGCAAGCCTTTTGCTTTTCATTGTACCTTAATGCAGTTTTTTGTAAAACACTTTGTTTTTTTTTTCTTAGTGTCATTTTTCATTGTGCCCTTTTGTACTGAACTGTATTTGATTGTTGTAAATTTTCCATAATAAAAAAAGATTATAAAAAATAAAATTACTCTTAATGGCAACATTCAAACTTCCTGTGGCATCAAAAAATAAAAAACCCACCGTAAATGATGTCCAAAAGTTTAATTTCAGGTGACTTCAAGTTCTTAGTTGACCAGCTCAAAAATGGCCTAGCCGACGTCGTTCACGTAACAGGAACCGGATGCTTCGGACTTCTCGGCGTCGTGGAGTCCACCGGTCCAGTAGAGGGCGATATGGGTTCACTGCTACACCTGTAAAGATTTACTTTAATGAATGAGGGTAAACTCGTATAGAATAGATAATGTGCCGTCTTCCTCATGGATGTGCCATCCTTACAGTTCTCTACAAAGTGCAAGCACCACTTTGAAGCAAACGCACAGAAACCCACAGATCAAGATCAAACCCACTGCTTCACTAACGTGGCTAAAGTCGCAACACCCAAAATGTTTGGACCACTCAAACCAAACGGTCTTCGTGCACATATTTAGAGGCCAAATAACAAAGCGCTATCTCGTACAATTCAATAACACTGACTGAAGCAGTCAGAATAAGTTTAAATGTGCAAACCGTGCGGCTCAAACAGGCTACTGTTTAGCACGCTAACCGACTGTCCCTCTAGGCGATTTAGCAGGAATACTGGTCCTTCACATGAAGCGTTAACCGCCAACTTGAAGAGAACCAGAGATGGAAATACGTACCGTCGTAATCATAGCAAACCTTTTTCGCTGTGCATATAATATAGTAATTATAGTAATTACATAGCGACATCTTGGAACCATCACCGGGTAGAGACCTGTTACGTCTTCCTTCCGGTTTTAAAGCGCACCCTGCGCCTTGTTATCCAATCACAAGCGTCCTGCAGGCTGAGCCTCGTTATCCAATCACAGGCGTCCTGCACGGCTGCGCCTCGTTATCCAATCACAAGCGTCCTGCACGGCATCTACAATCTAACAGGTGACGGTGCAGGCTCATTGAGTAGATACACACGATCACTGCACACTATTGTCAATGCAGCTGAAGGACATTTCCAGCAACTCCTATACTGAATTATGATGCAAATAATTATCGCATCAAATGTCTGCAAATGTTACAAAAAATGACCCCAGAAATGCAAGTTTATGTCCGAAAACATGCTAAGAAGTGAATAATTTGTGCTAAAAACTCAAAATACATCATATCTGAACATGTGAAAATATCTTGCAGTCTTTATTTTATATCAGTAAGTAATGCACCCTATTTCAATAAACATCCATTTGAAATTAGTCAAATAATTGTTAATTTTTATTAATAGTTTCTCTGAAAAATAGTTTTATTTAAAGATTCAAGAATGTTGGTTTTGTTTATTATTTATTTTAAATTTGTCAAAAACTTGATGAAAATAAGTCATGAAATGTAGTTTTATTTATAAATTCAGCCTAAAATGAGGTAATATTCTTAAATAGCTAATAAAACAAATTAAAGCAAGTCTATAAAAAGCAAATTGAGTTTTGCCAAACGGTCCAAAATATATTGAAGAAAAAAGCAAAAACGATGACAAAGATGATTTTTTTTTTTGTGTCTGTTTGTTTTTTTTAGAAAGTAGCCTTAACTTAGCTTAGCATTAGTGCTAAAATGTCCTGCAGAATTTTGGCCAGCAAGTTTCCCAGCTGTGTGGTACCAGCTTCAGCCCGAGGAGGGCACTGTGATGAAGCTCCACGTGACAAGCAACAACAGCGAGGCGGAAGCTCGCGGCGGAAGTATGGGCAGTACCTCACCGAACAGCTCGCTGATTGGTTACTCGTGTCGCCCTTTGTCAGGAGTTGCCTCAGGATACGGCCATGGGCCATTACTTTATTAACCAAAAATCTTTTGATTATCATAAATTTTATTTTCCATTAAAACAGCATTTCTACAAGTCGCGAAATGGCAATAACCAGGAAATGGTTGAGTAATGAATCTCCAACAATTTCAGACTGGATACAAATAGTTGAAGAAATTTACAACATGGAAAGGTCGACATTTTTGAATATATATATATATTTTTTGATAATGATAATGAGCGTTGAATGTCAATACTTCATAGGATTTCTGTTAAAGATATGTGATACGAACACTTTTTAAAAATATACTCTTAAAATATTTAGTATTGAAAAAATATTAAAGCCTTTTTTATTTGTTCCTTTTAGATTATGTAAATATGTTGATGCCTCATCACTCCATATAGACACAATTGGAAAATATAGTAATTACATTTAAATTCTGACATTTAAACAGGCATTAAAATACAGCTTAATTCTTTTGATTTTTCTGAGACATTTTTCTTTTTGCTGGACTTGAAGATAAATTTACTAATAAGCCTCTGATTTGTTCACATGTTCAAAGACCCATAGAACTGAAAGAAGGAATTTTATTTTCAGAATGTTTTCTTGCTTCGAAAACAGTTGTTGGCTGATTACAGGCACCAGACGTTTGGTAAAGACATCTTTTCTGGCAGCACATCATACAGAAACAACATCAGCAAAGTATGGACACTGAAAACAATAGAGAAGTGTCCGTCAATAAACAGCAATAGCCACCATTCTGTGTAAAATGTAAAAACAACTCAATGTAATCCATGTTGTTACTGTTTTTGACAAACAGTAACAACATCGATAATCCAGTGATTTGGAGGCGTGTACGGCGGACACCGTCCCTGGTGCGTCATGGGGGTTAATCCTCAGATTATTTAAAAACAAAGCCTTCAAAAGGAGCAGTTCAACGGCAACCTCAGGAGCAGAGTGAGGAAATAACTGTCAGCAAACAAACATTTGTGATGTCTACCTCCACAGAACAGAACACCACGGCTAAAATGCAACAGCTTGCCAAACAGCTCTGATGGCTTCTTCAACTTTAAACCACAGGATCCAGTAGAACGCAGTAGTGAACACAGTGCAGGGGAACAGAATGTGTTTTTTTTTTCTTTCTCCACATTCACAACGGGGACGTGGCGTCACACGAGAAAAACACTGTTCAAGTATTTCAAAACTTCTTACATCGAACATTGTACAAACACTAGAGTGCATGAAATCAAAACAGAACATTCACACCAGCAAAATATGTCACAGGTTAGAATAATAATAATAATAATAATAATAACAATAATGGCATATTTATACAGAAATGTCCCATTAAAAAATAAGCCTTTCAATCATATAAACAGTCATTTTAAAGGGCTTCACAGGTCTATGAATAATATGATTCATTTCTAATGTTTTACAATAGTCATGAAGCATCTGGGTAAATTATTCTGCAGTAAAAATAGACGGGGAGGGGAGGCGGGTGTAATGCAACACAAAGGACGTAGTATAAGCCTCTTAATCTTATTCAGATTGACTGGGGCCACCGGGGCTACATCCTGTCCATTCACAGGGCCACATTAACACCTGGGATTGATGTAGACTGTCTGATTACCTTAATCCACAATCTGGACTCCAACAGTCCAGATATCCCACAGACAGAACATGTAAGTTTGAACTGGAGGTCAAGGAGCCACTGTCTGACCCCCGGGTCCTAGTCAAACAAATTCTACCATATTCTCAATACATCATCAGACATTTCAAACCAGGGTGTCAAACCCCCGGCCCGCAGGTCATTTTCAGGTTGTTAACCACGTCCGACCCACAATGAGTCTTCAGTAATAATGTAATTTGACCATTGCTGTTATTTTTTGGCCCTCCAGGTGCACCAGTGGCCCCCACCTCCTTTGAGCTTGAGACTCCTGATTTAAACTGTGTTTACAGCCCCCCCTTGTGCCGGGTGAATTCCAAAATTCCTGCATAGAGTACTTTTTAAAAACACGTGCCGCAGAACAAAGCCACATGTTAAACTGTCTCCTTTTCTTTTCTTTTTAACGCACCCAACGACATACAGCAGTGACGAGTCACAAGTAAACAGTCTGCTGTTCAAAACACAGTCAACACGACTCTGTATCATCACAGTGTGCTAAGGGGAGTTGGCAAAGAAGACAACAGCCATCAAATGGACATACTGTACATGGAACACTGTGTAAACGTCTCGTGGCCTGTTAAGTGAAAAAAAAAGCAACAAACTTGCATAAAGTTTACTCCATAAAACCATTCAGAGAGAGAGTTAAATTAAAGGTTGATATTTAACACTAAAGGGAACACCAAACACCAACAATTCTGGTCATTGCACACAGAATCACAAACTACTGTAAACAGAACAACAGGCCGTCAGAGATTATTCAAGAAGAAATGCAGGAAATGTTCCTCTAAAAGCCATTCGGAAGAGGATTCCCCTCAGTCTATAAGGACATGAAGATTCACCCGTTAAGTGCTGATGGTACACGATCCTCTGAGAGGACACAGTACTTTAGAACCTCACTGCAGTAGTATAAAATAAAATGTACATTACATTACCACAAGAGTAAAAAAACACACGGTCCTAAACAGCTGTTCCATGCATGGCTGTGCATGCTGAACGAGGTTCCTCAAAGTGCAACGTGTTCTTCTGCACCTTCGTCCGGTCGTGCTTCATGTTAATGTGTGTCGGAATCCAAAAAGTGTGAAGCCGTCAACTTGTGTGCTTCAAAACACTGTGCAAAGACAATACTGTAAAGAGAAGATTAGTCCAAACCCAAGACGGTTCCGGTTTGATTATGACAGTTCACCCATAAGGAAGGCTGTGTTGATCATTATCTCCTGTGGTTGTTGAAACTAAGAACAAACATTTATATTCCATTTTTAAAAAATGCTGGTTTGGTCCATCCTTCACATTCACTACTGGCTTTTTGTCGCGGCAACTCTGACTCCTTTCCTTAATGCTAAAAAAAGCAACAAAAAAAAAGAGACAAAAAGTGCTTCTTTTCCCTCTCAGGCAGCCACGACTCACTGACAATCAGCCGTCCGTTTGTTTTCATACTATGCTCTCACTTGCCAGCTTTTTCATCAGTTTACTGGAGAGCAATGCATGCTGGGAAGAGTTGGACTCCTTCCCTTCAGGCACAAGCAGACACACTCTCTGATTTGTTCGTCTCCACTCGGAGTACAGCTGACAGTGGTAGCGGAAGGACACCTGCAGAGAGGAGGAGGAGAAGAAGAAACAAGACCAGGTGAGATCGGGAATTTATTCGAACTATTTCCACTTCTACCGACAGTGTTTTCTTTACCAAGGTCCACAACACGTAGATGGTAAACAGGGCGATAGTCAGGGTGATGAGGCCCACGCTCTGCAGCCAGCTGCCGAGCTGGAGGTGGTCCTGAGCGCCCTTCAGGCACAGCCAGCCTGATATGGCTGCTAGAGGTGTGATGAACAGGAAGCACACCATGTCACAGAACAAGGTTCTCTTCTCGTTGCGGGGACCAGGATCCTGCAACCACTGTAGAATCAAAATATATGTATACATATAATTATATATATATATCTAAAGGATTTAGAAAGATGTATTACAAGATATAGAAACACATGGCTGGTTGGCTCAGGGGAGAGTGACACAGACTGTGAAATTATGGGTGACTGTACTGAGTCTAATGTGGGTCACTAACAGACGACAGATATGATACCAATTGTGGTCTGAAGTAGTAATAAGTACAAGAAAAAATAAGAAAAAAATTCATATCATATTTTCCGGACTATGAGTTGCATTTTTTTTCATCCCTTGTCTAGGTTTGCGACTTAAATATATAATTTCACGTTTGTTATTATCACACTGACAGCCGCTAGAGGGCACTGTAGCTGACTGGTGCGCGATGTTTTTCTCTTCTTCAATATGCATTTTGTGGCATATTGTGACATATGTATATACATACACATACAACTGTGTATGTATATGTGTATATCTGTATTTATGTATCTATATACTGTATATCTATATGTATATAACAAGCCACAATAGTCAGTACTGTCTTTCATCCCTTCCACAGAAAATCCTAAAAGAAGCCTATACATATGACAGCCGAAGAAAAACCACTGAGGGCAGTTACCTCTGTCAGAGGCCTGGGCCGGCGCTCGATGTTGAACTCTGTGTGGCAAAGCTCACAGTAGCTAGTGTTGGAGGACGACAACCACCGCTCCAAGCAGCTCTTGTGCACCGCACCCAGGGTGCCTGTGCAGTCACAGGGTGAGAGGAGAGACTCGTGGCTGCCCCCTTCATGACAGATACGACATATTGGGCCATCACTGAGAAGACAGGGAAAAGGCACAGGGTTTGAATCTATTCAGTGCCTACACTACCTCATTTTTATTCTGCGAACATTCATTAACATCTGAAAAATAATATATAAATATATCACAGTCACTGGCCAAGCATCTAAGAGAGACTTTATCTAAAACTGTTGTTTTGTTATAGATTGTGCCCAACAGTTCCACAGTTTACAAACTTGGCGTGAAGTTTTGATAAGCAAAGGTCAAGATTTTGAAGGCATCTCTCAAAGATTGAATCCACACCGAGCACCAAACAGTTAAAGTTTACCTCTGCGTTCCAGTGGGCTTCAGCACAGACGACAACAACCGTCCATCGATGGCCGTGACCTGGGTGACATAATGCCCTTGGCACCCGTCACTGATGCCTTCCTCCACACTCTTCCACACAGCCGTGCTGCTGGCACAGTCACACAGAGAACCAGGCAGGTGGCAACAGCCGCCTGTCATCATGGTAACTGTGTCCTGACACTTGCCCACTTGATGGGGGGAGGGGTGAAAAGCGGAGACTCTGTTCTCCCAATGATGAGGACTAGTCAGGTTCTACCAAATCAGAGAGAGAACCACTGAGACTTTGTGATTCAAGTTACTGTGAGAATTGAATGACCAGTAAAAACAAATGTAAATCACACAACAACAACAACAACGTCACATTACCAGTTATTTGAATTCATTTTTTGGTTTGAAAAAACGAGGTCCAACTCAGCCCTGAGTTATGACAGATGTCCTTCAGATTCCTGTGTGACAACCTCGTATGCCTATAAATTCTTATGTAAAGGAGGAGCACCCATCTGGGAGAAGGCCAGTCCTCTCACAGCGTCTGCTAATCAGCAAGTGTCTGTGAGTGTGACGTAGAGCAGTGTGATAAACAGCTGTCTCCTCTCTGATAACCCCCTACCACCACCATTAAGATACGAGAACAAGAGAAAAGCACATTTACTTTTGTTCTCTGACTGTCTGAAACACTACATTTATACTGCAACAACATATCCTTTAAAAGTTTCCATATTTCTTTTAAATTTTCTTTGAAAATTTAATCCCCACAGTTTTGGAATCCCGTCGTGGGCAGGATTGTTTGGCCCGCGGGCCACCAGTTGATGATCACTGCTCTACCACCTTATGATAGGATTACATTTTATTTGCATTTTTTCACTTTGTTTTAACATCTGTTTCCTTTATTACGCCTCATTCCAAACTAAACTCCACTCTTTATTAACCAAAGGTCAATGAGTGCATGTGTGAACATTATTATAAATAGATAAATGAGAATAAAATTTATTTTCAAGCTAGTTTTAGTTAATTAAAGCACATATAAAATTAGTATAATATTTAGTGTTGGATTTAATTGTTAGAATCCAGTGCAGCCCTTTCCTTTTCATGAAAATAATGAAAAATGAAAAATAGGAGTGGTGCCATCAGTACTCTACTGTACTGTACCTTTTTATTGGTCATTGGTGCTTGTTGTTGTTGCATTTTTTTAAAAACTGGTGTTTAATGTGACAGATGTTAAAGCAAAATCTTGGAGTCAATAAAGGGATTTGTGCCCCTGTTTTTAACCCCCCCCCCTCCCGCCAATCATAAACAAGATTTTATTTTCTTCTTAAACCTCGTCATTAGTAGTAAGTGCTGTCAACAGATCAGAACAGTCAGAAAAATAACACGAAAAAACGGCTCAGACATTTGTAATCTATGTGGATTATTATAATCATTATTATACTCGGTGCTAACATTTATCAACTTTTTTAAGATAACGTTCAGAAAATGTATTTTTTATTGAATATGTCTCAGATTCCTGCTTAATGAGTATTAATGAAAACATTTACTTTCACAGATAAAAAAACACACAAATGCAGTTATTATAGACGAAAAACCAAACTAATGATACTATATATATATATATATATATATATATATATATATATATTCTTAAAGTAGCGAACAGAGGTTTCCTCTGCAGACAGCTGTTCCAGCTGTGATGGTGACTATCGTCTACTGCAGAGCACTAAGCTAGCTTGCTTTCTCATGCTTGGGATAAAACAATGGATTCACATGAACGTCAGAATGCGTGTGCTGTCTATGTCTGTGGACATGCGAATACCTACTGCAGTTTTTGTCTCCCAGCTGTGACGTCTATTAGCTGTCTGTAGCTGTTAGCTGTCTACTGCTTTTAAGAGAAAAACTCATTAACTCACCCCGCTGTCGTTTCGGTATATCGTTCCACACCGACAGGCATTAACGCCCTGTAAACACTCGGGTGGCTTCTCCTGTCACGTCAATTCGTGTGTTTGCATTAGGATAGAAATTCTAAAATGTATAGAGCTGTTTAGCCCAGTCAGCTAAATATCCATACAGCATAACCACCAGCAATCAGGTAGAAAAGAAACATTAGAAAACAGACTTCCGCTTTCAGAGGGCTTTAAATGCACCACAAACGTCAACGTCAGCTGCGCATTAAACGTCACGGGAGCCGACAGATGTCTGCGAAAGAAGTAGAAAAACAGAGTCTCTCCCAAGGAAAAACACAAATAACAAAAACAATAGCGATACTGAAAACATTATTTTACAAAATTAACAATTTATTAGTTCTAAGTGCTATTTAAAAAACACTTTAACAACTGCTTTTTTATTGAGTACTGTGTACTATTAGAAAAAATACAAAAAATAAAAAGTCCCAAATGCAATTTATGCCCCAAAACATGCTGCCAAGTCAATCATTTGTGCTAAAAACTATCATATCTGAACATGTCAAAATATCACCAAAAACAAGCAAGACTAGAGTCTTAACAAATGTTTACTACATGATCCTAGATAGACATTATTTGTCTATTTTTTCTTTTAAAAAAAACGTATCAAACATTCTTAATGTGGAAAACGAGTTGTATTGGTAATGATAATTATTACTATCATGTTTGGAGTCTAGACAGAAGAAACTTTAACTTTTAACATAGAAGAAAAAACAATCTTCTTACCTGGCGGCCATCTTGAAAGCACTGGCACATCATACAAAACTTTACTGAAAATCATCTTGCCATGTGTAAAATGTCATTCAAATATGTTGTTTTCATTATTATTAAAGAGTTTAATTAGTAATTTCTTTTAGTTGCTTCAAGAGAGAGCAGGCATGACCAAACTGTGGTTGTTTGGTTGGTAAATTTGTTAAAACATTGATGAAAAACAATGTCCGAAAAATCGGTTGCTTTAAGTCCGTACTTTACAGAAAAGCAAACAAGCTCTGTGAATAAGATTTTATTTAGGCATCAGTCATTTTTGTGCATCAGGTAGCAAAACAATCTCAGTTTGCCCTCTGTGAAATGTCACCAACAGACACGATGGAGTTCAGTCAAACATAAACTGTCTGTAAACACTTTCCATTTGTCATGTTCAGTTACACTGCCAACAAACAACTGCTTCTCAGTGAAAAACACAGCTTTATCCATTCTCCTTTAATAGATGTCAACCAGCACAAACATTCGCTATAACTGATAAGAAAAAAAAAAACAATCAAGTGCATTAAAAATATAAGGTGATAAGTTCCACTGAAGATTTTGGACAAGTGCAAGTATATATTTTTTTTTATTTTGTGCCTGCGTGCTGTACGAGTTCCACCTGACCTAGACACCGGGCTGGTTCTAACCAGGTTAATGTGGTTTCATCACATATTTTCACAATTGTTTTTTTAAACAAACCCTTTGCCTAACAGCATTTTATTTCTATTTTTCTAGCATTAACAATCATCACCACACATAGCAGCCTTCAATATGATAAATGAGGAAACCTAAATCTGATACACTGCTGTTTTTTCTTCTTTGGTATCACTGCAATTTTTTATCAATATGATTAACACACATAAACAAAACGAAACAAAAAAAAAAAACATGCAGAAAAACACTTGATTTGTTTCACATCAGCCCACATTAAATCAAACAATCACAGGCAGTCTGGTTGCTGGCTCGTGCTGATTTATTGCCACACCGGCAAAGGGCTTGAAAGAAGATCCTGACACTGAGAAGGCAACAAGAACCTTAACACGAAGCACGTACTCCAAATGATTGATGCACCAACCTGCTTCTCACCTTTTCTCTACATTAGTATTGTATGATGGACAGAATCGGGTCAATGGGAGATGAAGTGAAAGTCCCCTTAAAAAGATGCTGCGGGAGACACGGTGTTATTGCATGCTGAGAAAAAAAAAGAAAACAGAATCCCCTTGGAGCAGTGACAACACAAGGCCAGCTAATCCCTCATCACTCCTTCAACAGGAGTGGATCAATAGGACCATTAACGCCACTTTATGAAAAGGAAGTCAATGTTCACAACAGCTTTGTAATCACCCCCTCAAAAGAGGAAACACAGTGTCCTTGTAATGGATTAAATGAGCACATACAGTTACACGAACCTTTAGCCTTCGCTTACCTCAGAGGACAAAAGGCAAACAAATGACAACAAGACCAACAAAAAGGAATGTCACCTCCGAAAGTTTTGAATCGTAGACTTCAGAACCGATGAAGATATTGTTCTGACAGCTGGGGTAAAACAGTATGACAGAAAAAAATCACATGCCTTGACAACAGGGCAGTTTGTTGCCCTTCTGCCCATCCATGGTTGGAGGCACACTGATGTCCACGACATTGTTGCCTGGAGAATCGTCATGACCAGATCGATCTGATATTTGCTTCTGAGATACAATACGGTAAATTTCTGTGACAGAAAGACAGTGATGTATCAGTTAAACTAGAATTTACACAGCAGATGTGGTTTAAGAAAAGTTGAGCTCAGCATTTCATGCTCGAGCTGAGTTACCTGTCAGAATGTTCTTAAAGGCTTCTTCTACATTTGTCGAGTCCAGGGCCGAGGTTTCAATGAAGGAGAGAGTGTTCTTTTCTGAAAGAAAAAGTAAACTTTTTGCAATGGATACCTCACAGTGTTACCTACACATAAAGTTACATTTTCTTGTTTACCAATTAGGATTATTTACTGTGCTAACATCATTGCTGTTTCACTATAAATAACAATACATCAAGAAAAGAGAGAGATAAAAGGAAGGGTAGCTAAACTTATTAATATGTTATAATTTTATTTTGTTTTTTTTTACTGCCACTATATATCATCATCAACATTTTTGGTATTTTTTGTTTATGATTTGTATAAAATTAATCATTATTATATTCTGTTCCCACTGTCCTTAGTTAATTACTACTACTATTTACTATGTTACTATTACATTGTTATTATTTATTTACTGTCCTTTTTTGCTACTTAGTATGAAGATGTGACATGTATAGAAATGTAACTGTGACACGTATAACCCTTCTATTTTCCAAATAAAAAGTTTAATCAAAAAATCTTTCTTCCGTGCAACTACCAAATAACAATTACCTGCAAAGGCCCGAGCCTCATCAGTGGGCACCGCCCTGAGGTGTCGGAGGTCACTTTTGTTTCCAACCAGCATGATGACAATGTTGTTGTCAGCGTGGTCCCTCAGCTCCTTGAGCCAGCGTTCTACATTCTCATACGTTAGGTGTTTGGCGATGTCGTACACCAGAAGAGCACCAACTGCGCCCCGGTAATACCTAGTAACAGCAGGACACCAAATTAGTGTACAACTTAATCAATATACTGTGCACTGGTGTACGGACTCACAAAGTACGTAAACGTACGCTGAGGTGATTGCTCTGTAGCGTTCCTGTCCAGCCGTGTCCCAAATCTGAGCCTTTATCGTCTTGCCGTCCACCTGGATGCTGCGGGTGGCAAACTCCACCCCTATGGTGCTCTTGCTCTCCAGGTTAAACTCATTTCTTGTGAATCGAGACAGCAGGTTGCTCTTCCCCACTCCAGAATCTCCAATCAGCACAACTATGATGACAACAACAACAAACAAATGCTGTACATTACAGAGTGGCTTCACTTTTGCCAGCGAGATCAAACCTTTAAAAAAGTCAGTTATTGAATACAAAAGTATCTCCACAGATGGAGTACAGGACAAGGTCATATGATTCACCATTCGACTCTGAAATGAATACGAGATAGTTACACACTGGTTAGTTTCCTTAAAATGAAAATGGCTGACAAGACATGAGCCACAGCACCTATTTGATTATGTGCACCTGAACCTTGTTATCTACTATAACAGACACCGCTCTAAATTTTAATTTTAGGACCCTGGATCTGAAATGGAAAAACATCCAACCTGATGGATAACAGTAAAAATGTAATTTCAGGTACCTCAGCACCATCGTTGTTGGATGGCACACTAAGGAATAACGAAGAGAGAAGAATAACTTTCAGTTCCTCTTTTCTACCGGGGCGAGTCACAGTAGATAATCTTCATCTGTGGTTACGTGGAGGTTTTTTGTGATGATAAAAAAATTTAAATGACAACATCAAGGACAAATTAAGGCTTTAAGCAGGATCTTGCAATTATTTTGCGTTTTTATTTTAAGACATACTGTACTGTGTTTTTGGCAATAACATCACAGCATATCAAATTATTTCTTATACATTTTTTTTATTTCACTCACGTCGTTAACAGAGCATTATTCCTCTTCCTGTATTTACAGCAATGTGACTGTTTACTGGTATTTTCATGTCATATACACTCATATTTAATGCGGTGCAAATGTTGTTTCGGTCCGACATCGAGAGCCCTACTTTTATGACACTGTAGCTACCATGTTAGCATGCTAGTTATTTATTAAGCCGTTTGTAAATTTGTGTTGACTCACCAGTCCTATTTGGCTTCTGAATTCAGTGAAATATTTGTGAAAAACGAGAAACCCGTGCTGAAGAACTACTGTTACAAAAGTTAAATTTAAGATAACCCAAATGTTGATAATTAGAGTTATGGAATATAGATGGAGTCTTCTGTCTCTATGCTAACAGCTGAGCTAACTTTAGCAGATGACTTCCCTCACCGCTGTCACCGAAGCGTTTACAGAGAGAACTTACTCTGTCAGTAAACAATGTTGACTGAAAGAAAATACCTTTGAATAGGTAGTCGTAATCGTCATCTCTTGTTCCCATTTTCCCACTCTGATTTCGGTACTTTTCTAAGCACTTTCTTGCATGAAAAACAACAACAACCGTCTCCACTAGTGATGTGTCGTTCGCGAGTGATTCGTTCAAAATAAACGAATCTTTCATATGAGTCTTGACTCCCGAGTCATATGAAAGATTCGTGACTCGTGACTACCGAGTCATATTAAATATTTATTCATATTGAACTCACGAATCACTCACAAATCACTCACTGCGAACAAATCACTCTCTGCTAACTAATCTTTCACTGTGAACTAATCTTTCATTGCAAACGAATCACTGTGAACTAATCTTTCGCTGTGAACTAATCTTTCGCCGTGAACGAATCATTCTCCGTGAACTAATCTTTTGCTGTGAACTAATATTTCGCTGTGAACGAATCATTCTCTGTGAACTAATCTTTTGCTGTGAACTAATATTTCGCTGTGAACGAATCATTCTCTGTGAACTAATCTTTTGCTGTGAACTAATATTTCGCTGTGAACGAATCATTCTCTGTGAACTAATCTTTTGCTGTGAACTAATATTTCGCTGTGAACGAATCATTCTCTGTGAACTAATCTTTTGCTGTGAACTAATATTTCGCTGTGAACGAATCATTCTCTGTGAACTAATCTTTTGCTGTGAACTAATATTTCGCTGTGAACGAATCATTCTCTGTGAACTAATCTTTCGCCTCGTTCTCACAGATTCGTTTCATTTGTCACGTAAAAGAGAGCTCGGGTCTTTTTTGCTCTCATTCATCTTCACATTGTGGGGTGTTTTTATTTCTTAGCTTTTTACATGGTTTTAATTACTTATGGCATTTAAACAAACAAAATTGTTTAAGTGCACTAAGAAACTCCACCTGATGTGGATATTTCTCAACATAAAAAGGCAGCCATCATTTTCTACATTTTAAAATTAAACTGCTGATTTATTCAATAAACTTTACACTTCTAAAACTTTTTCCATCAATCCTGTACTGGATTTGTCCAGTTGGTGTCACTCACTCCTTTGTCAATACCTGTGAACGGCTTCAATCCATTTCTTTTCATACCTTTTAATGGTGGTGTTGAAGCAGCCCAGTCTGGCTCCACACTGAAGGACCCCAAGGCCCCACCCAACAGGGTGGAGCGGAAGTAGAATTATTCTTTCACACCTAGAGTATATATCTGCAGTACTCACCACCAGTCAGAACAGAAGAAGCCTCTTGGATTAGAGCTGAAACGTCTTCTTTTAGAAAATTCACGTCCAGTTGCCCAACAGAACTTTTTAAACTTGACCATGACCTGGATGACTGAGAATCTTCAGAGACAATTAGTAGTGTTATTGTATTCACTTTGTCTTTGCAGAAGTGAAGGATGAGGAAGAGAAGGACCTTTGTTGAATCCTGTGAGCACATGGTAGACAGAAGTAGTGTTGTGAGTATGTAAACTTAAATGTGAAGTGTTTTGCTAATAAAAGATTAAAAACTTCTTGTTGTTCTGTTCATTGTGGAAGTGTTCTGGTTGGGTCAGTTATTTTTACTAAGTTTATGTAACAAACCAAAGAAACTTAAACTAAAAAAAAACTTAAACTAACAAAAAGAACTTTAATATACCAACCAAGGTTGCAAAAAAGTGACTCCATTAAGGTACAATGAAAGACCAAAGGCTTGCAAAAAAGTGACTCTATTAAGTATCTGACAATAGCATTAAGGCACAATGAAAGGCCAAAAAAGATTAAGTGTTGCAAAAAAATGACTGCATTAAGGCACAATGAGCTGAATAACATTTTTCAGTAAAATACTCACAAGTCCAGCAAACACCCAGTGATCTGCTTCAAATAAAGAGTCTCCACTGCACCATCTGTTAAGACAAAAGCATACAAGACACAATCAAAAGCTGTCTGTGTAGGTTTTCAGTCATTTTATCCAAAACTAGTTACATCAAGGGCAACTGGACAAAGTAGGTTTTTTTTTAAAGACATTTCTCATCCAAGAGGTAAAACCTACATTGTCCAGTTGCCCTCGATGTAACCATTTTTGGAACAATCAAAAGCTGTGTTGGTCTCTTACCTCTTGCCGTCAGGGTAGAAAGCCACACAGTTGATGGGACCAGAATGACCTTTGACCCCTGCCAAACTCCTCCTCGTAATCAGCTTGGAAGAACCTGCAGACGCCACGTGTTAACACAAACAGGTTCTCCTTAAAAGCAGCTACAAAGTAGTCACAACTGGACATGACTCTTTCACGAGAGTTCTCACCTTGGTGTTGTCCTCTGAGGCACTGATGAACATGGTGAGGTCTACAGACGTCTGGATGTCGTTGATGTGCCCGCTGTGCTCCTTAGCTTTCTTCAGGACTTCTCCAGACTATTGACAAATAAACAACAACAAAAAAAATGTTCCTCATTATCACAAGCACTACAAAAGATGCTGTCTGTGACTCAGTATTCCATTTCTATAATATTCAACTTACAGCCTTCAGCCTCACCCCATTGATGTGGAGGCCTGGAAAAAGCTGCAAGGCTATAGCCTTACACCTTTTCTCAGCCTTTCTAGCCTGTACAGACCACCCACAGGGGGCCTTACAGTTCATACATGCTTATTTTTGTTTCTACTCTTTTATAGGCTCTTTTGGCCCTTATAGGCTTTGTATACCCCACATACCACTAGGGTATTTATCAACTGGGGTTTATTGGTGTGAGATTAAGATAGAGACAGAAAAAGACAAAGATAGAAAGAAAGAAAGAAAGTTAGAAAGAGAGAAAGAGAAAAAGACTAAGTTAGAAAGAGAGAGAGACAAAAAGATTAAGTTAGAGGAGAGAGAGAGAGATAGAAAAAGATTAAGTTAGAGTAGACAGAGATAGAAAAAGATTAAGTTAGAGGAGAGAGAGAGACTGAAAAAGACAAAGACAGAAAAAGACAAAGAGAGAAAAACAAAGACAGAAAAAGACAAAGATAGAAAAAGATAGAGACAGAAAAAGACGAAGATAGAAAAAGATAGAGACAGAAAAAGGCAAAGACAGAAAAAGACAAAGATAGAAAAACAGAGACAGAAAAAGACAGACAGACAAACAGAGAGACAGAAAAAGACAGATAGAAAAAGATAGAGACAGAAAAAGACGAAGATAGAAAAAGATAGAGACAGAAAAAGGCAAAGACAGAAAAAGACAAAGATAGAAAAAGACTAAGACAGAAAAAGATAGAGACTGAAAAAGACAAAGACAGAAAAAGACAAAGAGAGAAAAACAAAGACAGAAAAAGACAAAGATAGAAAAACAAACACAGAAAAAGACAAAGATAGAAAAACAAACACAGAAAAAGACAAAGATAGAAAAACAGAGACAGAAAAAGACAAAGACAGAAAAAGACAAAGAGAGAAAAACAAAGACAGAAAAAGACAAAGATAGAAAAACAGAGACAGAAAAAGACTAAGACAGAAAAAGATAGAGACTGAAAAAGACAAAGACAGAAAAAGACAAAGAGAGAAAAACAAAGACAGAAAAAGACAAAGATAGAAAAAGATAGAGACAGAAAAAGACGAAGATAGAAAAAGATAGAGACAGAAAAAGACAGACAGAAAAACAGAGAGACAGAAAAAGACGAAGATAGAAAAAGATAGAGACAGAAAAAGGCAAAGACAGAAAAAGACAAAGATAGAAAAAGACTAAGACAGAAAAAGATAGAGACTGAAAAAGACAAAGACAGAAAAAGACAAAGAGAGAAAAACAAAGACAGAAAAAGACAAAGATAGAAAAAGATAGAGACAGAAAAAGAAACAGACACAGAGAGAGACAGAGTAAAAGAAACACAGACAGAGAAAAACAAAGACACAGAAAAAAGAAAGAGACAGAAACACAAACAGGAGACAGAGAGAAAAAGAAACAGAGACAGAGACAGAGAAAAACAAAGACAAAGAAAAAAGAAAGAGACAGAAACACAAACAGGAGACAGAGAGAAAAAGAAACAGAAAAACAAAGACAGAGAGAAAAAGAAACAGAAAAACAAAGACAGAGAGAAAAAGAAACAGAAAAACAAAGACAGAGAGAAAAAGAAACAGAGACAGAGACAGAGAAAAACAAACAAAGAAAAACAAACAAAGAGAGAAACACACAGAGACAGATACAGAAAAACAGAGACAGAAACACAGAGAACAACAGAGACATACAGAGAGAGAAAGAGAAAAACAGAGACAAACACAGAGAGAGATACACACAGAAACAGATAAAGAACAACACAGAAAAACAAAGACAGAGAGAAAAAGAAACAGAGATAGAGAGAGAGACAGAGAAAAAGAAACAGAGAGAAACAATAAAGACAGAGAGAAAAAGAAAGAGACAGAACAGACACAGAAACACAGAGAGAGATACACACAGAAACAGATAAAGAACAACAGAGTAAGAGCCAAAGACAGACAAAAACAGACACACAGACAGAGACAAAGACAGAGAGAGAGACACAGACAGAGAGATAAAGAAACACAGAAAAAACAAAGACAGGTACAGAGAGACAGAGAAAAACAGAGACACAAAGAACAAACAACACCAACAAAGGACAGAAAAATAAAACGACAAAACAACACAAAGACAGAGAGAGAGACACAGACAGAGAGATAAAGAAACACAGAAAAAACAAAGACAGGTATAGAGAGACAGAGAAAAACAGAGACACTGAAAAACTGAGACAGAACAAGATAAAGATGCAAAACATAGAGACAGAAAAAGAAACACACACAGCGAGAGAGATGGAGAGAAAAACAAACAGACAGAAAGAGAGACAGAGACGTACAACAGTACAAAGACAGGGAAAAACACAGAAAATAACATCACAAAACCCATACATCACTTCTACACATTCTTTATTACATCATTACAATACACATACACAAACACATTAACACATATACACAACTACAACAATACACATTTCTTCAAAAAATACAACAAAAATACACATTACAAATGCATCATTACACCACAACAGTACATCGCTAACAAAACATTCTACAACTCCTACACATTTCTGCACAACTTTGTGTCACTACACATAAACACAGGTCACAATGTCACACTCAGTAAACACTGTTACAACATTAAACACACATTAAATACATCATTACAAAACAAATACTTTAAAAACCCAAAAAACAAAAAAAAACAAAATAAAAACCCCACCAAAGACGTATAACAAACACAACACAGGCAAACGCACAAACACTTGTTTTGTGGAAATACATTTTATAGTATGTACAGTAAATAAATTAAAACAAAACACAGACTGTGTTGTGGGCTGTTGATAAACAGCCTGTATAATTAATGAAAATCTGAGCAGAAGGATTTCGAGTGAACAAACTGTTTTAAAGCACAACATTGCGACAAATGCAACAGCATGTAAATGACCACATCCTCTCCACTAAAGGAGTGGAATGGAGTTATTTTACATTGTCCCACCAATACACAGTCCTGGTTTGTGGTTTATCTCAAACAGATGGTCTCTCTGTGTGGGGTTTCAGGAGGATTTTTTTCAGGCTGGATCAGCTGTCAGGACATCAACTCACAAAACAACAACAAAAACAATGCTAAACACAGACAGACACAACAATAAAGACAACAAAGTCACACAAACCATTGCCAAACACAAATCACCCAATAAACACTGCAAAGCAATAACAGTGAGCGCCACATAATCTGAAACATTACCTTGGAAAAAAAAAAAAAACAAACAAAAAAAAACAAACACACAAAAGGACATAGGCAAACACAAAACAATTAAATCAGCCTTCACAACAACCTGCCACAGAAGGAAATCACAACAAAAAAAATAACAATGTCAAAATCCACACACAATAAATGATCAGCTGTCAGGACATCAACTCACAAACCAACAACAAAAACAATGCGAAACACAGACAGACACAACAATAAAGACAACAAAGTCACACAAACCATTGCCACACACAAATCACCCAATAAACACTGCAAAGCGATAACAGTGAGCGCCACATAATCTGAAACATTACCTTGGAAAAAAAAAAAACAAACAAAAAAAAAACAAAAAAAAAAAAAAAAAACAAAACACACACACTGGCCAACAACATACACATACATCATAGTCACAAAACATACTCGAAACAACCCATACATACAACACAAAGAAAACAATATACCTCCTTACTGAGCAACACATAACATTACTCAGGAAGTTACATCGCTAACACCTACGACACATTACAAATACTACACAACCGGAAACACTTCAACCAAACTACTAACAGTGCTACGCTGTCACATTTCAACTACTTCATTTGAACACAAACATAATAACAATAACAAGGCTTTCAGTGAATCAGCATGTC
>NC_024308.1:18318837-18332265 GCF_000523025.1 Cynoglossus semilaevis | reverse complement strand
GCAAAGCCTCCAAATCCTGCTTCTACAACTCCATACTCACCTTCTCTCACCCACGGCACACAGGACTTCTGATCCAGTCCCCGTTACCTCCGACGTCTCATGCACTCCTCGTTAGCCTCTCCGCCTTCAACCGGGATCCATCTTCTTCCTACTCCGTCGCCTCCGGTCCTCCAAATCCTACTCAAACATCACATCGGTCACACGTTCCTGTCGACACATTCGGCAAATGCAGAACATCGCCCACAAACCTCTACTCACCGTCCTTCCGTCGGGAGGCCGAGGGTCCGCCGATGATCCGACGCCGCTTCCTTGCGCTGCTTTGTCGTCACCTTCGTTGCCCTTTCCGAACTTTTGCACACACATCAAAGGCTTTAACTACGACGGGTTCCAAATCCATTATAGTTTAACCAGTTCTCTCGCCTCACTGCGCAGGTCAAAAAGCCAACAGAGTGACCCCCGGAGACTTCACCGGAGCTCTCACCAGAGTTCCACAACCGTCGCCTCATCTCCCCCAGTTAACCCGCAGAACTTGTCAACAACTCCGGAAAGTTGTAGATATTAACCAAGCTTGTCTGTCTTTACCAAGCACGTTTCCTATTAAAGACCCTAAACGCTAAATCTAAGCCCTACGCCTACCCACCTTATACCCACTTACTTACACATTAGATAACTACACATTACTAACTACTTCACAAGGGACATTATTCCCCTGCCGGGAGGCCTCCCAAAAATTCTTCTAAGTGCCTCGCTAGGGCACAGTAGTCTTTACTAGAAAATGTACTCAGCAAATACAGACAAGCCCACTATAAAAATGACAAAAGTTCTGCGGGATCACCAGATGAAGATATCTGGACAGGAAACTTCCCCCTGGCACTCACTCCGCCACTGGCTCTCCATTGGCTCCTGCCGTACGCAGCCCTGTCCTACGGTTGGTCATACTCTAATGAACCCTTTGCCGTCGCCGTAGTTCTCACCCCTTTGACTTTGTGCGGTGTCCACAAAGGTCAATAAAGGCCGACACGACCGACTGCGGCGTCTAGATCATTAGCAGGTTCCACCCTTAGACGTCACTCTAGGAACGCCTCGTCAGAGCCCACACTCCGTCTCGTGGTCGACTCGTCAGCGCCGCCTACGTGGGAATGACTTCTGTTAGTTTCAGCAGTTAATTTCAACAGTTAACAACGCAGCAACCCCCCCTGGAATTTGCAATTAGTCCAAAACTCTACGTAACCACTCCGACTCCCTCAGTCCGACGGAACATCTACACTGCGCTTCGTTCACTTACGTAAACTGCCAGTAGATTCTACTTTTAAATAAACCCACAAATGTTCTCGACACACTAAGTCACTGCTACAATAACGGCGACAAAGCGCGCAGACGCTTTGTCGCGGCAGCCAAGAGCAGCCGCTGCAGTAGCCTCGAACGAAGGCTCTGCGGCCTACCAAAGCTCAACGGCGCCACTGTAGCCTCAAACAACAGGTGAAAAACCACGATCCTTACTCCGTTCAACTCCTTCATCTTGGGCTCGCTCTTGACCTTACCCTTAATATTCACTTCTCCATTGTGATTTCCGACGGACGGTCCGGAACACACCCACAAACACGTCGTGTAAACGACTGAGGTTTTCAATTTACCGCTACCCTCGTCACTGAATTGCCACTACTACGTAGATAACCGGAGTTCCACTCCACCTATCGCTCACCGTGTCTTTCGCTGTCACGAGGAGACTCCGACGCCACACCACTTCCACCTGGTCTCCGTGTGCACAACTCCCAACGTGTCTGTTCACTTCAAACAATGTTGAGCACAACTTTAACACGATGACGACGAGCTCTTTCTCCAATCACCACAACGTGATTCCACGAGCAAAGACTCTTCCACACCTTCCGACGTCGGCGACTTCTTTTCGTTTCAGCACCTACAATCACATAATCACATACAATCGGCTTCAACCTTAAGCCTGCTCAAAGCTACTTCGCTAAAGCTAACACAAGGAGTAAAACCGCCAACTGTGTGAAGGACCTCCGAACTTACCTCTCCTACCTTTCGGTCACTGACCGCACCTGGTCGGTCGACCGACCAACTGATTGACAGAACGACCTACACGGGCGCCTTTTATGCCGACCGGCGACCTTTTCCGGGGTCCGACGTCACGGGCCGCGACCGTTTTGTTTTTCCTTATTTTGCCCGCTCTACCGTTTCTTTGTCAAAACTTGAACGCGGACTTTCCTTTATCTTTTTAAATACTTACATCAATACAAATACATGCGTTTATGTAACGACGTGTAACGCATGTGCACACCTACGGGCACTCTCCGAACAACAACAACAACAAACACCTGTCATTTGATCTGCTTATTCAACATCCAACAGCAACAACAAAATGCACAACATCACTTCTTCCCTCAACGGTTTCCTTTATTATTTTTCAAACAACGTTTCCCCTCTTCTACTTTCCTTCTTCTTCTGTGTGCTGCCACACATCCCGTCATCGCTGCCTCTTCCGGTGGCCGCGCAGGGTAAACAAATGATTTGATCGGCTCACCCGGCCCTTGTAATCGTCTCCTCTAACCTTTCTTCTCGTCTTCCCGCTGACGTTCCTTGTACTGCTTAATACTTAATCTGATGACTACAAAACACGACACAGTTTTGGTATGCTAAAATAAGAAAATATTTGTGCTAAGAACAAAAACACAATATTTCAATAGACATCCATTTAAAAGTACTCAAATAATTTTTAATAATACTTTCTCTTTCGAAAAAATAAACATTTTCATTTAAAGAATCAAGAATGTTGGTTTTATTTATTAATTTAAAATAATTGTGACAAAAGCTTGATGAAAGGTAATGGGTAATATTCCTTAATACATACTTCACACTGACGTCGTCCACATTGAATCATTACATCTCCTGGCGTCATCACTGTGCGCCGAATCACCGAACGCGTGCGTCGCGTTTTCCGTTGATGTACAGTGTTTAACAAAAACAAACATATATTTAAACAGATCCCACTAAACTCACGTATAAAACAAGACATGGATGATGAAGAGGAAACCTACAGGCTGTGGAGAATTCGTAAAACCATCATGCAGGTGCGCCATATTAGCTGTTTTTACATTTTGACCTGTATCTTAGCATGTAGCCTAGGTTAGCTCATGGTCACAAAACAATGAATGGTTAATTGTTGATTTGATGGCCAGTGTTCACCAGCTCGTGTGATATTTTGGCTAATGCATGTCTTTATATCGCCTGTATGTTGATTCAATGTGATAATTCATCCGCTGAGCTACGAGCTCTTTCTCCTTAGTTTCTATTCGGCGTTAAGGTAAACAACAGCAGCCACAGAATAGAAAAATAGAAAATAAATAAAGGCACCCTTCACGACTCAGTACACATCGTGGAATACGCTATTTATATCAATAACAGTAATAATGGTCAACTTTAAAACTGGACCGTCTTTCAATTGATTTTCCGAGTCCTTTACACTAAAAGTTACTGTTCTACGTTTCCTTGTAATCTCTACCACGTACACTTTGAACGTTGTTGTAATTTTATTTAACTTGACCTTTACATTCTCAGCTGTGCCATGACAGAGGTTACCTGGTGACACAGGATGAGTTGGACCAGACTCTTGAGGAATTCAAAAGTCAGTTTGGGGATAAGCCCAGCGAAGGTCACCCGAGACGTACAGACCTCACTGTACTAGTTGCTCACAATGATGATCCTACAGACCAGATGTTTGTTTTCTTTCCTGGTAAGTTAACCTTCATGATAAAAATCACGTCAAAACACCTAACGCCTGTTACAAGTATATTAAAGGTCACGGAACTGAAGAGAGTGCAATTTAATTGCCCTTGAATTTTCAGAGGAGCAAAAGGTGGGAATCAAGACTATTAAAATGTACTGTCAGAGAATGCAGGAGGAAAACATCACACGTGCCATTATTGTTGTTCAGATGGGCATGACGCCCTCAGCTAAACAGGTAAAACCCCGACTGAGAGCATCACAAAAGTGAACATGTTGCTTCTCTGACATCGACAAAAATGAATCTTTCGTAATATCTTGCAGTCTCTAGTCGACATGGCACCTAAATACATCCTGGAGCAGTTTCTACAACAGGAGCTGCTTATTAACATCACAGAGCATGAGGTGAAGAACATGTTGAGTCTCACCGACGATTTCAACTGCATCATTGTTTTCACATATCAATTTGTCTTATTTTCTTAAGCTTTAACTTCCTTGTCTTCTAGCTTGTCCCGGAGCATATCGTTATGACCAAAGAGGAAGTGACCGAACTTTTGGCAAGATAGTATCCTTTTTAAATACAGAAGGTTAACATCAAACCACATCAAATCTATCTCTGCTAAGAATCTGCTATAATTGTTTTTCTTAACTGTTTCACCTCAGTAAGTTAAAAGAGAGTCAGTTGCCGAGGATCCAGGCTGGAGACCCCGTGGCTCGTTACTTTGGATTAAAAAGAGGACAGGTAGGACTTCAGTGACATTATAGAGCCAAACCTGGTCAGGATATTTCAATAGTGTTGAATTAATAGTGACATTTTATATATATATATACATATATAACATTAACTTTACAAATTAAACATTTAGTTCATTTATAATGAGAAATATTAAAAATACAAGTACAAAGGTGAGATCTACATTTACTTTAACAAATATATATTTTAAATCTAATTAAAAAGCTCCGTAGTCCCCGGTCCTCTTGTACATGCTGTAGCTGCAGCCTCCGAACTGGAACACATCTTAGAAACGTGAATTCACAGGTTTAGAAATGTAACAAATAATGATGCTGTTTTTTTTTTTTAATTTTCCTCACCTCACACAGGTTGTGAAGATCATTAGACCCAGTGAAACAGCTGGGAGGTACATCACATACAGACTGGTCCAGTAAAAGGTGAGTTACATTGTGTTCTAATGTTGACAGTCACCAGTAACTAATATATTCACTACTTTAATCAGCCAATCATTGGTGTGTGTTGTTTGACAAATTGTGTTTGTGTTACAGGTGGTTTTCTGGTTCAACCTCTGATGAACATGTTTTGATTTTTTGATGTGTTAGAATTGTATTGTTTCATAAAAGCAGATTTTATAAAATAAAAATTGAAAAAGTATCTGTGACTTTGTTTTTTGTATTTATGCAGTGATGGGTTAAAAGCAGAGGCTCAGTTTCGTTGTATCCCCGTGGTACAACGACAATACAGACCATTAAAAAAAACAAACTATTTTATATACCACCAATGTCACTATCCTTAGACTATTAGTGATAAATATTAACAAATAAAAGTTTTAAAATACATTTTTTATTTAAATATAAAACACATGAAATAAAAAGTTTTAAATTCCAGTGATTAAAAATTTAACCTGCAGCCCTTGATAGGAAACGCAACACATCACAGCTCTAAGAGCAACACGAAACATATTAAAAGTTATATTTAAGTCATTAAAGAGAATTTGTTGATGAACTGCATAAAACGGCAAAAAGCAACAGAAGTTTCAGTGCTGATCAGTAAACATCTGCAAACAAGTCCACACGAGTACAAATAAAATGATTACCGTAAATACGACATTTTACACACATGTAAAATAACCCTGTGACAGATTCACTTCACTCACTCTCACAGATGTGACTGACATTCCCACGTCAGACATACTCAGGCTCACTGTCCCTGTTCCTGGTCAGGGTCAGTTTCTTGCCACTCAGACGAGCTAGAGGAAGACCAGACAGTGTTAAAATGGGGGAACATGGGTAATTGTTGTTGGACTGGTTTACGTTAAGATTGGCCAGGGCGTCACTCAGATCCTGCTCGGCCACGGTGTCAACATCTGGGGGCCCGCTGTCAGACAGACCCGGGGGCTCTGTTTCCTCACAGTTGTCTTGGTCGTCGTTTGCTTCTTGATCCGGGTTGATGTGAGCGGTGAACTGATTGGACAGATCCAGACTGTCCCTGTAGCTCTGCTGGTCTTCGTCCACGCTAAACTCACTCTCCTGCTTCACCAGGCTGTGGGAGTGCGAGACCCGGCTTTCGTCCGAGTCGGAGTCGGGGAGCTGCTCGCTGGAGCCCAGAGAACTTTCTGAACGGAGATTAGCAGGAACATGAACAGGAAAATTCATAAAAACTCCAGTAAACCCAATCAAAAAGACAAGTTCTATTTTGTAAAAAACAAAACTTCCATTACGTTCACATTGGCCTTCTGCTCAGGTTCTCCTGAAACTTACCACAGCCCTCCTCTGTCTTGTCAGTGTCTACTTTACTCTGTTTTTCTCCTCCATCCTCCTCCCCGTCTACCGAGCCCGTGTTGTCATCAGCCGTGGATTCCTGACCCAGGAAGAGAAGGAGAGGTGTGAAGCAGCCAAATTGAAAATTTGCACATTTCAATTAGGCTCTAGTCAGAGGAAGATTAGCATTTTGTTGTAAATCCGCCTTTGATTTGCAACCGTGTTAATCACTTCATGGTGCCTCCTGTGGTAGCCAAACCCCTCGAATCACATCAAACCTCACAACACACTTATTAGTTACCTGCTGAGCAGAAGAAGAGGCAGCGCGGCTGGTTTTGTGGGGCTGAGATGATTTGGACTGGAAGATGGAAGAATAGAAGACAATGAGTGCTTCCACGATCCGGGCCTGGTGCGGATAATCCACCAGAGAGGACAGGGATATCGTAGCCCCGGTCGGACGCGGACGCATCAGCGAAGGCCCAAACACGATCCCTAAGTTACTGGGACTCATCTTGTTGTTTTCCTCCAGCTCTGCGATCCTGGGAGCAGAACAGAAGAACTATTCATTTCTGTGACTCATTAAAAGTTTTCAGCAGAAATGGAACATAAAAGCTCTGTTTGTCTAAATGGGTTAAATTTTTTTGCTGTGTTACTACCAGTTTTGCCATTGGACGTTTTAGGATTTTGATAATAACGGACCTTCGGAGGTGGCGTACGATGTAACGCAGTGTGGCAAAGTTAGCCTTGGGCAGCTCCTTCAAATGCTCCTTCAGCTTGTCCACCAAGACCAGAACCTCTGGATCTGTGTCTGGACCCAGGTCAACGAGCTCCGCCCCCTTGCTGACAGCTGGGTTGGTGCCACCAGACTCAGCCTCCTCTGGTGTTTCTTCTTCACTCTGCAGACTCTCTTTGGCCACACCCATCAGACTGTTGTACAACCGGAACAACATGAGGGGCTCAGGCAGCTGGTGGACAAACATAACAGACACACTGAACTCCATTGCTCTGGAAACATCAATAAGTCTTTGGGTTTTTTTTAATTTGTGGCTCCTGTATTAGTGTGGTTGCGTACCTGTCTGAGGTACAGTTTGAGAACATTGCTGATGTCATGTGGTGAACACTGGGACAGCTCCACCAGCTCTTTCCCATTCTCAAAGGCCTGGCACAGCTTCTCTACGCGGGTCTTCACACCGTTGACTCTGTAAATGCCCTGCAGGACCAAAACAGTGACCAGTGATTAGCACAAGGTTTCAGTTTAATTTTTGTCGTGATGAACGTGCGCACGTGCGTTGTTCCCACCTTCATCGTTAGGGCTCTTCTCTCGATCTCAGAGATGCACTTGGTGATGATGAAGGGAATGCCGTCATTGGTGCTGCTGGCTACCTGGGAGAACTCCCTTCCGAAGAGCTGCAGGCGGCCCTGCAGCTTTTTATGACCACACTGAATGGTCAGGGTTTCCAGGCAGCGTTTGTGACATGAC
Organism: Cynoglossus semilaevis; assembly: GCF_000523025.1. Taxonomy (NCBI): domain Eukaryota; kingdom Metazoa; phylum Chordata; class Actinopteri; order Pleuronectiformes; family Cynoglossidae; genus Cynoglossus; species Cynoglossus semilaevis. Next base: position 18,324,548 of record NC_024308.1, on the reverse strand, counting down.
AGGAAACACTGAAGAAAAAAAACAAAAAAACCTCAACATCATAGATATAAAGAAACCTGTTCAAAATACGTTTAAATGTCCAGGTGTGTCCATTCTCACCTCCTCGCACTCGGCTCCCTGGAAGTAAACGTAGCTGTCACACTCTCGACACTTGGCAGGAGTCCGCAGCTTCCTCAGTCTGTGGGTCTGAGCTGCTTTGGACAGGCCCACGTTACGGAAAGGTCTTGTGGACACCACCACGTCAGGATCCATGCCGTTGATATCTGCAGGTGAATAAACCCACACAGTAGGCACAAGGAAGAAATGCTAACAACAGGAGAATCCAGAGCACGAATCAATCTGAACAACTTACTCGGGGATTCAAAGGAATTCACGTTCCCATCTTTTTCATCGGCATCTTCATTTGACGACATCGTTCCAGTGGAGGATGTACGAGCGATGTTGCCTGCGATTGAAAAACGTTTTCACTTTCCCCAAACACGGCTTTTCGTACATGAGAATAGAGAGTGTAGTCTGATGCGGATCACTGATGTTGTTGTTGCTGTTTACCCGTACAGATGACAGACGACTCCAGTCCACCTGCAACACTGTCATCGCTGACCGTTGAACCCCAGGACTTGTGTCCTTGTCCTGGAAATTACAAAAGAAAAAACATATTAAATTAAGTTTCAATACACGTCACAGTAAACTCTTTTTTTTCTACTTTTGTACAAAATCATATGAAAAAAAATTGTATTATTCTTCTTTCTTATCTTAGCTACTACTCACTCCTGCGTTGAACCTCCGCCTCCCTGCTGTCGGCTGGAGTCGTGTCCACACTGGTGGCGGGACTGTCTGCTTGACTGGAAGGCTCTGTGTTGAAACTGTCATTCCTTGGTCTGTGACCGTGGCTGTGCAGAGGAGAAGTGATTTTGATCTCAGTGATTCACAAACCATCCTCATTAGGAGCTCTCAGAAAAGTCAGATGGAAATGTGTTCTATTCTTTCACTGTTGAAAACACTAAAGTCCTCACTGTGACGCAGAGCTGGCTGGAGAGTATGCCTCAAATGTGTAGTTAACCACGGGCTGCTCTGGCAGCTGCAGGTCCCTCACATGAGCAGCGTACTGTTGACCAGGATCATACAGTTTACTGCTCTCACACAGGGTCTGGTAGTGGACGGGCAGGGCTACGGTCTGCATGTGCATGAGCTGGTAGTAGGAGATGGTCGCCTGCAGGGGGAGCAGCAGCACAGTTTTAGTGACAGATGTGGTGCTGGTGTGTGTCTTTGCTTGTGTTTATATGGGACCAAACTGACCGAACGCAGGGTCTGGTCACTCTGTTTGATGACGTCCTGCAGCTGACGGAGAACCGTGACCTTCGTGTGTTCCAGCTCCAGCTGCTGAGCGGTCGCATCCGCGATACATGTCCGATAGGTGGCCTCTGCTTCGTCTGCCTGTGAATGATGTTTAAGTGAGTTCAGATGTAGGATATTTTTTAATTTTTATAAACTCTTAACCACCACATGTCACGTGACTGACAGAGACCTTATTCCGAGTTTCTTCCTCCAACCGTTTCTTCTTTTCCAGATTCTTTGCTGTAGAGCCTCCACTTTCCTCCTCAGCCCGACAGGCTGCTATTTTCGCCTTGTCGTACTCCTCGCAGCGAGTCATGTAGGCTTGTTTGGACTTCCTCAGGTTCACCTCGCACTCCATCTAAACACAGGCCTTATTCTCATGCATGTATTCATCTTATTTTCACATGGACAAATAGGGAACAGGTGACATTTTTGCAAATGTCTGGGGGAAAAATTTCCCCGGTAAACAGTTTTTACCAATTTTCTCTTTGCTCGGATCCAGTGCTCCTTGATCTCTTTCCGTCTCTTTTCGTGTTCCTGTTTTTGCTGCATCAGAGGCTGCACAGACAGACACAACAAATGGTCACCACAGTATACATGAGGCGGGACGGTTGTTCATGCCAGAAAAGTGACCGGTCATTTTAAAGTCCACCTGGATAAACGTCTGGCTGTGCAGGGTGGTGCTGGCCTGCTGCAGCCCCACACCCTGCTCCTGGTCCTGCTCCAGAGCCAGAGAGTAGATGGAGAAGAGAGGCATGTGGGGCTGTGGGGCAGCAGACATGAAGAGTTTAATAATCATACAAAACATGTGGACAGAATATTTGGTTATTTAAATAACGATGGTTTGTTACATGTGTTATGCTGTGTTTGCAGGACTGGTACAATCTCTGGAGGCCTTTGGAGAACTCGGTTTCTAAAACAAATACCAAAAAACATAACTGAGTTCCATCTAGGAAATAAATGCTCATTACATCTTAATATAACTGTCAACATGACCACACAGTCAATGGCCAGGATTCAGGTTTTTTAGCATTATAATTTCTGCAGCTGTGTAAAATAACTTTCACAAAATAATGTATCGTTTAAAATTCACCAAGTGAGATTCTCTTCTCCACGTAGTTGATCAGGTCCTTCATGTACTTGGAAATGGTTTTGGCGTAGAGCAGAGCAGAGTCCACTCCTCCTTCACTGTGTTGGAGGATCACATCCACTTCCTCCACTCGACCTACATGATACCACACAGGAAAGGGTTACTGCAGTGCCTTGACAGGGTGATGTTGATGTTTGTTGAAGATCATGGGTAAAAATATCGTCTCTAATGTGATCATCTTAAACATCCGTCTCCAGAGTCACCTTTGCAAACTGGTCAAAATATCTACTTCCAGTTGACATTCAGTAGTTACACCCATCAGGAATCACTTGAATTTCGATTCAGATAAGCACTGAGGCTTGACATTCAGAAGTGATGGTGTGAATGTGAGATGCAAATCACTAAATATGTTGCTCTCTGCATCAGTGATTCCCAACCACTGTGCTGTTAAATATAATCAGATTTGTTATGGAACATTATTTAATATAATTGGTCTGAAAGCTACCTATTCACCACACTCAATTTGTAACAGACGACTATTAAAAGGACTTGTTGAAGAAAATCTTTGTGTGTCTTTCTTCAATTCCTCTGAGAATATCGGGGTTGTGTTCAACTAAATGGGCCAGGGTTTAACACAGGATGTACTGTACATTGTGAGTACATTGTAACTACGTAATAACTGTATATAATTTCATAAACTGAACACAAATATGTAGATGTCTCCTATGTCTACCAGAAGTCTCTGTTATAGCCACAAAGACAAAAAAAAAATATCCAGGAATCTAGAGAGAGTGAGAGAAAAAGAATTTGAATCCATACCCATCTCGTGAAGGTCGCTCCTGAAATGGCTTCCGTCTGGAATAGTGCACAAGTTCTCCATCGACTACACGGCACAGAGAGATAAATTTAAAGACAATCACATTCAAAGTCATCATAATTGATCGTCATGGGAGATGGTATTTTTTTTATGTTGCGTATAAACCCACCCTGCTTTTCTCAGTGGGCAGCAGGGAGAGCAGTGTGCTGCTGTCCACCTCTCCCATCAGGAGTTCAGACACACTGAGGAGCACAATAACACACAACGTAGCATCAGCACAACTCTACATTAAATACATGCTCTTGTACGACTGTAAAACAAATACCAACAGAGGGCAGCATGGAGCATATGCAGCATGTGGAGCATTTTTCATCGTGGGATTTAAATTTACATTTGAATTGTAGTTAGAGTACTTTTCTTGGAGATGTTGTTAAACTAAAAAAAAAAGGAACACCTTATTCATGCAGAAAAGGAGAATAAGAGACAAGGAAATGAGGAAGTAGACAAGTCAGGCAGATTTCAACAGTCAGTGCCAGCTTACTTCCTCCTGTGATGGTATCTCAACAAATAGCAACGAACATGTGATTAAAAATGTCTGTTTTAATTTATACAGACAATGACAAATTGTTGGAACACTAACATTTTCTTCTCTTCTACATGATTTATATAAGGCTGTGCAGAGGTTCAAGCCAGGTAGATACACTGAATATACGCAGTCTTAATCACAACGAACATTTTAAGGTAGTTGTTGACTTTTGGGAGTATTTAATAATGAATTCAAATGAAAGTTTTTATCCATGTGCCTACAATCTGTTCCTGTGGGGAGGCTGCCCTCTGCTGGGAAACAACCCCCGGCCCCCATATTGTGTTTGCAGCTACATCAAGGATATTGGTAGCTACCGAGACTAAAAACTGAACGACAACATTGTGGAGACTGATTAGAGAGTCTATGTCTGTGTCACTGGTTTCATATGGCAGCCAGGTAGTTAAAGATAAGTTTAAAATTTGGGTTTTGTGTCACACTGCAGAAGAAAACCCACTTCCTGTTTTCAGCTCAGCCTTGTGAGCACGGGTGTCACCATCAGTGCACTGCTCTTTCATTCCAGAAACACATGCATTACACATACACACATGCATACATCCTGTGTGTAACAGAGGAACAGGTACTAAACCCACAAGGTGAAGCCTTTGCAAAAACCTAAGAAAGATACCAGCGGTGGTCATTATTTTCAGATTAGGAAGATCGCGATGTCGGCTTCCATAAACCATTTACTTACTTGCTGCTGAAAGCGACAGCTATAGTTTCAATCGCCTTCTCAAATTCCTTCTTGTCCGTGTCGTTACAAGCCTCATAGTGGAAACCTAAAAAAAAAAAAGATCCAGTTTAACAAACGTCTGACTTACTGTAAGTTATAATTTGCATGTTATAATAATAACGACATGCTGCAAAAAAGGAAATCTGTGGTTGAATAAATCCTACATATTTACAGCCGTGCTGCGTCTGTTCAAAGCTGAAGATTCTCCACTGACCTTTGACCTTTGAGATGAGCTTCCCTGCAGCAGTCAGGATCTCTACGGTGTTTAGTAAAGGGTACGTATTGATGACCTGACGCAACACCCGTAGGACCTCCCCCAGACACTCGTGGGCCATGGGCCGCTGACTCTCTTTACCTAAAGGGAAGGGTGAGATAAACAGACAGAGAGAGGACACGGTCATTATGGAAGGATGGGATTAGCTTGACTGGATAACGGAACCTGACCCTCAACCTAATGTCAGCTAAACCAGAAAAACCCCTTGTAAAAAAATAACATTATTAAAAGATATACAGGTAGACAGACAGATAGACAGATAGATAAACAGACAGACAGATAGCTAGATAGATAGATAAACAGACAGATAGATAGATAGATGATAGACAGATAGATAGATAAACAGATAGATAAACAGACAGACAGATAGATAGATAGAGTGCAGGGATTTTTGTCACCGGTTTATAGTGTTTTCTAATATACAACCTTGTTTATGGACGTGTGCTCTATTTAGTTCCACTCGTGAAAACCAACCACCTGACACACACGCACATGCACACACACACACACAAACACAAAATGTAACAGTGTAACATCACGACCAGTTAAAGACAGGAGCAGAGTTACATTAGCTCCAGATTCAGAGGCGGTGTCGTGTCGCAGTGACGCAGTCGATGTATCAGAGAAGGAAGTGTGGATGAGGCCATTTTGTCAGAGGCAATCCATGGTGGCTTCCTGTTTAGAGAGCTAACACTGGGGTGGAGAACGTACGTGATCACAGCCAGATAACGGAGACACAAAACGCAGACTCAGAGAACGCTGCAGCAGGCAGCAATTAAAATTTGGACCAAAAAAACAAAGAGAAGAGCAGAGTAATGATCCATCCCTGGACCACCAACTGACATGGCCAACAACAGGTCAACGACAACAGTTGGTTCT
>NC_024308.1:18299806-18318804 GCF_000523025.1 Cynoglossus semilaevis | reverse complement strand
GATAATTGGACCTCTTTTTTTCCTGGTACTGTAGCTGTAACACACACCTTATCATCTTTACAGCTTTATACTCACACACACTCACACTTTTCATATTTCAGCAGGTGTCCTTCTCTAAAAAGATGACATTTTTCATCAGGACTTTAAATTGGTTAATATACCACTACTACTACTAAATACTATTTTGACCTTGTTATCATTCAGATGGAGGAACCTGTCGTACAGAGGCTGTAGTAACAAAAGGCCAGCTTCCTGCGGGAGATAAGAGTGCGGTCGACTCCGTGCAGAAATGTCAACTTATTTTGAAAGGAAGAACTTTACAGTGCAGTGCTGATTACAGGTGCAGTTGTGCGAGTGAAATGGAACTTCATTTTATCACGAGGGTTTATCCGACTTAATTCTTTAACTTATAATACAGTGTTGAAGAAAAACACATTTTGTTGTTGATTTTTGTTTATGAAGCAGCTTGATCTTTAACTGCCATCTCAACACCCAGGCTTCAGCTTCATGTCAGACTTCAGACTTGACCAAGTCTACAGCTGACAATCTGTCTGATACACTAATCTAATGGAATGCCAGAGACTGGAGACTGAGTCATACAGTTGAGGACAACAGCTCCACTGAAGCCTTTAACAAGCTGTCTTCAAGAGGCACAGTGATGACTAAAATCTACCAACTCCAGGAAGAGAAATTTACATTTGTGTTAAGTGTAAGTTATTTGCATAGTTTCCTGACATTTTTCCGTACATTAATAATAATGTGAAATTAGAACACCTGCTGTAATGTCTTTCAGTTCCAACAGGAACAGAAATAGAGAAATAAAAAGCAAATTTTTCAGATTATTACCCTGCTCAAAACTGATCATTATCATTCGTTATCATTCCAGCTTTGTAGGAACAGGGCTTCCCTCCCAGAACATGTATGACTTTCAAAAATGATTATGTGAGTTTGACATTGTTGGGATTTTATTTTGCAGACACCAGCTCATTTAGGTTTCATCTGTGTACAATCAAAAATTAGTCAACGAGTCTCAACCACAGTAGGGAGTCCGTGCTAGTTCTAACAGCTCATCACTTTGTTTCTTCCTGTGGGGAGGTAGCTTCGTGATTTGTCAGAAATACTACAATAGTAAAACCAAATACCTCAAAAATCAAACAGGTGGCCAACACTAAACAACTACATTTGAGCAAAAACATTGTTGTAAAAAACATATAGATAATTATATACTATATATATTAAATACTTTCACTGTTAGCAAAATTTGTAATAAAGATTTATTACAAAAAAATAAAATGTATTACAAAAACTGCTGCTAAAAAACTCTGGAATAGTATGATAGGTATCAGTACTATAACCATTACTTCAACAAAACATTGAACATGATTTTGATATTATTGTGAAATCACATTTATGAAGCTACTACAACATGAACTGCTTTTTTTAAAGCCGTGTCAGTGCAGCTGTAAATCACTATTATTTATTTGACCGGGCCTATGATCATGTGATCGAGATGTTTCTCCCTCATTCATCACAGAAATCTCGGTGCCAGCTTTTCCACGATGATGTAGGAAGAATCTTACCTTCGGTCAGAACTACATCCTTCAGTTTCTCCACCGCCTCTGCAAACCGGGCCACGTCCCTCAGCAGAGCGGGGATGTCTTCCACCTCAATGGCGGTGCTCTCTGGATTCTCAGTCGGAGGCGATGGGGTCAGTGCCCCTTTCCCATGACCTCTGGTGAACACCCATGACTGGAGTGGGAACCCTGATGAAATAAAACACAGTAATCACAGAGATGTGTTCAAACTGGGATGAAACAGTGTCCAGTGCTAAGATGACTGGGAATCAAACCTGCAGCGCTGGCGTGTCTGCTCAGTGTAGTCGGTCTCTTCAGAGTGGACACAGGAGACGGGCAACTCATCCCTGCTATCACTGCCATCTTATTGTGCTGAACGCTCGTCGTAGCAGGGCACAGGAGTGACGCAGAGGAGTCCTGGTGTCCCAGAGAGGTTGGAGTGACCGTGGGGGAGAAAGATGAGGACAACGGTGAGGAAGAAAGAGTGACATCTCCTGCGTCTTTACGAGGCTGCTCCTGAAGGATGGACAACTGAAACAGGAAGAGGACAAGTGCAGAGAAACAAGCTTAATTATTTAAATTGTACGTAAGTTATTTTACATAAACACATGTAAAAAGACACCGCCTTTGTCAACACTGGCTTCAGCCATTTTGGCACCCTAAGCCAGATTATGGTATGGCACCCACGGCCATGATTCCATCTGGTAGGATTGCTATGATACTGGTTAATCCACCATCCAAAAAAACATCTACAACATGCTGTAAACAGGGACTATCGCCTCAGCAGCTGCAGCCTGCGCCATGCTGGAGGAGAAAAGAAAGTATCGGATTGATATCAGTATTGCCAGACATAAAAAAGTTGCATCATACCATCCCTAGTATAATCTGCTACTGCGGAGGCTTACAAAACTACAAAAAAAAGTTAGTGTCTAGAGAGTTACTGGCTCTTAGTAAAAGTCATACTGTAGCCCAACGTGTGTCAAAACAGTCGGAACAGCCCTGCACAGACTGACTCCCACATGGTCGTATGACTTCCACCACAGTGTAGGGTAAAAGTGGATGGTTAAGAAGTAAACCTAAGACCAGGGCCAGTCATCGAGAACTGTGTGAGTTTGGTGTAAAAACCCTCCGTTTCTGTGAACGTAAACTCAGAAACTTTCACAAGATCCTGAGTTGTGTAACACTTCCTGCTTCCGAGTTGTTGCTGGGTGTGAGGGTATACACACACACACACACACACAGACAGATTTATACAAATGTAGACTTTAAAATGATATAGGTCTGTATTTTTAATGACAGGAGCCGACAAAACCAAAGATTATTCAATAAACTTTTATATATTCTTTTGGTTTGTGTTTCACAGATAATACCAGGTTGTCTTATTTTAAAAGATTTCAGAAGCCTGACTAACGGCCTCGACCAGGTTTTTATTAACATATTTGTCGAGGTGTCGAGCAGCTACCAGCAAAACTGGGTCTTGATCATATTTATTTTTGTAAATGAAGCACACAGAAAGACAGGTGAAGTGCCGTCACTTCCAAAATTCAAATGACTGTGACCTGCCTCTTCTCACATGCCATAAAATTTTTTTTAGTGTTTACTTAAGACGAAAGAAAAGAAGCTGGTTTGTGATGTGGTGTGGAACTACTTCCTTAAATCTAAACTTTGTTACCATCATTAATAAACAATATTTCCCTGCCCATTTGTCTCAAAACAAACTGTGATGTAACATTACTTTTCTTCTACATCATTTTCTAACAGGAAGCCAGACCTCACTTGAGGCTAGTCAAGTCAAGGCGTAACAAACCAGTTTCATCAGCATGTCTGTTTATTATTTAGCACTAATTCTTATTTATAACAGTATCTAGACGTAGGAGAGCAGACGTGTTTGTTTAACACTGTGTTATTATTTTTTTCCTAATACATTTCTTGATGAAATACATTACCACCACAGTTGAAGGGGCTGATAGGAGACGCAGGGGGAGGGGACCACCGTTACATTTGTTCAATAATTAAATTAATTTCACACTTATAACAGAGCCGACCAAAGACAGCTGCCTCTACTGATTAAAAAAAAAAAAAAAAGAGTGAAAAGAGATAAGACAACACCTCCGCTGCCAATGACATACCTTTTTGAGACAAACGTTGTGCTGTTGGTGCAGTATGTCCGGCCTGTCCTTGCCTTTTAGACCCACTCTCCTAACTCTCTGACTGGTCAAGTATGGACTGTAGCTAGTCTTTCCACCAGGCTTCAGCATTCTCCCTATTTTACACTAACCATCAGGGGACAACTGTCATAACTAGATGAGCAAAATCTGTATCGCATATCACTGCTTCATGGCTAAAAACCATACACACTGACATCCACACACACACACAATATCATCTGAACCTTTATCCTCTAACAGAGAGATTATGGATTTGATAAGTTTTACTAAGGTGTACTTTACAGTAAAACTAACTTGAGCTACAGACTACAGTAAAAGCATTCGGAACACGACTTACTGGTAGGCAATAGAAGACCAGCGGTGTCTAATTTTTATTTTTTCAAGTCAGGTCAACAAACTCTTAAATTCAAATACCTACATTGCCCTTAAATTAAAAAACACCTCACCTTCCCTCACAACTCAGCAGCACTGGTCCCAGCTGTTGACAAATATTCTTCAGTTCCATGGGCGTCCACTGTTTTTTTTTTTTTCATGACGACATGATGTCACTGACTTGTGACACATGCCAATTAATGACAATTAATAGCAAACTAACAGCAAAATAAAATAATCAACAACACTTAAATTGCCCTTTGCCAAGATACCCTGCTGGGCAATTACCAGTCGGGCCAAAACCTAAATATTCAACACCTTCCTGTGTCTCCTTACAGCAAAATTAAGAATTTGGCAAAAAAAAAAAAAAAAAAAAAACAATTTAAAATTCTACTTTTCTTCAAGAAATAATTAATATTATTCAATATTCCATTACTTAAACATTGTTTTTACACATGTGAAAGAACAGTTAAAATTAGGTCTAATAGTCTAAATTTTCGTAAATGTGTCAAATATATTACAATGGTTTAGAAACCCAGTCTAAGAACCGTTAAGGTGATTATTTTACAGCCTGGTGAAGGTCAGGGTAGAACATCTTGTTAATGCGACAATAACACTGATTATCACTAACCCATCAAAGACACGTACACACACTGAGTGAATCCGTCCATCTATTTTTCTTATATATAACTGCCCCATCATTCGTCTCTCAGCTTCAGACATGAGGTTCTACCTTTAGGAGAACTACACTACTTTGACAAACTCAGTATTTAGTGTTTAAATATTAAATATTCCATCTCTCACACACACGCAGACAGACAAACAAGCAAAAGCAGAAGTGAAGGTGTCTCACTCACAGACTGAACGCCACTCTGGGGCCCGGGGCTTCCTGCTCGGCTCTTCTTCGAGATGGACGGCGTCTTTATCAGTTCCCGCTTCTTCCGCGTGAACATCTTCAACGTTCCTTTACCGTCCATTCCGACTTCTTTCAGTTTGACGTACAAGCCCCCAACCCACCCCCCAACTCTCCACTTATGTGTTCTGCCGCTCAAGTTCTGCGGGAACTCGGTGCCATCAGAGCCGACCCTCAGCCACGGATGATATCTGTCCGTCTTCCTCCTGCTGCTGCTGTCGCACATTGAGCTGCGCAGACTCACTGACGCTGTCACACACACGGCTTCACCGCAAACAGTCGGTTTGCGCCGCCGGCATCCGCTCTGAGCGTCGTTAAGAAGCAGAAGGAGGAGGAGGAGGAGAAGTAATACGTTTTAGTTTTGGAAGGTTTTGAGTTTTTAATCACAGTCACACACCGGCCTCATCTTACGTACACGCAGTGTCAGTAAACAGTATACAAAAGTCCACCAGTCAAACAACATCCCCTCGTTGAACATCAACTCCTTATGACGCACGTGCGTGTTCTTTACCACGTGACCTAAAACTGTTAACGTAGAGAACCACCTGCGGCACACACGACCTGAACCTATCAGAGGCGTAGCAACAGCAAAGCAGGGGCTTTCCATGACTCCCCCCAAGACGGAGACCCCACGAGTGGCTAATAGTTACAGCAATAACATTAATAACTTTTCCTTTAAAACAATATAAAAGAAATGCTTACCTTAGAGCATGTCTAGTGGGCCGGACCAGTACAATCATAACATAATAAATTATAAATTACAATAAGTACTAGGCTGGAAGTGTATGGTTATAGCTCTCTTTGCAGCCAAGTTAATTTTTCCTGCCTTTTCATAAATTGTATTAATTACCGTGTCAATGATATTGGTGATTAAATAGCCGTTGGTATGAAAAGGCCTTTGCTGTTACAAGACAAAGTAAAATGCAAGAAAACCCTAAGGAGACAGCTTTGTTTGACCTTATGACTTAACTTCATAACCATGTTTAACAGCAGAAATGTGTAACGTACACCAACATCATTTTACTTTTTCAACTTGTTTTGACATAAACTACCCCCTAAACTATACATTCAATATCAAAATAAGTTTGTGATAACTTTTACATTTATATAAATTATTTGATAGTTATGTTTATAGCCATTTCAACCCCCCACACTACAGAGAGAACATGAAAATAAATAAGTACATTCATTATTTTTATTCAATATAAATCGAGATTTTCTCTCCTGTACAATTAAAATCATGTGAAAATAAAAGTTTGTTTTAGCCTTAGAGGCTCACCACAGAGTTCGTGTCATGCAAGTACACATACATTTCCAATGTTAAATACAGAGACAAAACATTTGATGTTCTCCATGTGACTGCTTGTTATCATCAAAGTTTGCCTTATCTATTTAGAGCTATGTAAAAAAAAAACAATAAACATCTATTGTATGGTTGAACACAATTATTTAAAAAAAGGTTTACCTAGAAAAATATTTGAACTTACAAATGTCTTGAAATACAATGTGTTTTATAAAAGAGAAGCTAATTTTCCCCAGAGACTTATTTAAATATGGGCTGAACAGAGATCTTTCACGTTCGTCGTTGTTTTTTTAAAGGATGAAACTAATAACATTCTAACATTATCCTGAGCTGCACTATGATCAATGTATTCGTGAAAACGTTATTTATTATTTATTGTGGTTTTCAGAATCGTGGTGGAAGAAAAAAGACAAATGTTTCTTTTGGGGTGAAATTGTCTCTATCTCTGGGACTTTTTTTTTTCAACCCTAAAGTTCTGTTGCAGGACCCCATTCAATGTCATCTGCTTCTCCGTCTTCATCCTCATCCTCATCCTCATCCTCCGAGCTGTCGCTTCCTCTGATCTGTGTTCTTCTGAACTGGACTGCTTGGTGATGATGTGCCAGCCTGTTGAACAGAACAGAGCAGTCGTTGGGAGTTTTACAGTTTCAGCTTTCAGTTAAAATGATTGGGTGGTAGCTGTGTCAGTGTCATCACACAGAGAGGTTAAAGGTCAACGTCCTGTCCACTTCGATCCTGACCTTTTCAGAACACTGTACTTCTAATGCCTTTGTGGGCAATTGTAGACAAACAGAACGACAACTTTATATTGTTTACAATAACTTACATGTAGTACATCTTTAACCTCCAGAGTGTTGTGTAAACAAACGTTTAGTAGCTTCCATGGACCTTTACAGTAAAATAGTTGACTTACACAATGTACTGCGGGCCTTTATTTTCCTCTGGTTCTGCCTGTGGCTCTGCTGAGCGAGCCTGGAGGAGAGACAGAGAACATTGGTTTTCATTGAAATAAAAACTTTTTTTGGTGGAGTTAAAAAGTTAAAAGAATAAAGTAAAGTAAAAAAAAAGATGTTTTTTACCTGTTGTAATTTCTCTTCAATAGCAGACAGGCTGGGTTGCTGTGGGCTCTCAGGCTCTGCATACGAGGGTTCGTTGTAAGAGTAGCGAGTCCTGGGGTCAGGGGCAACAAAGTCCGGGGGTCCTTCCGATGGTGCCTTGGCTGCATCTAGTGCGCTAAAATCGGAGTCAGTGAAACTGCGATGAAAGGGTTGTTCCTCCTCCTCTGCGTCACTCTGTGGTGGGCTGTATGTGTTCCGGCGGCTGGATCTGGGCTCAGGAACGTGCATCAGAGGAGGGATTTCTCTGACTTCGTACCTATTGGCTTCAGACTCAGGGTCTGAGTTGGAGGCAGGGTTTTCAGAAGCTGGCTCAGATGATCGAGCCAAAGCAGCTCCTGCTAATCTGGAGCCCCGTAAGGCCCTGGCTGCATCCTGACCAGGATAGGCCTCTTCAAGATCCTCATTGTCAGTGTAGGCCTCTCCATCAGTGAAGGCCTCTCCGTCAGTGTCCTCCAGGTCACTAGCAGCACTGAGGTAGTCCGACTGGGTTTGGTCCAGAGCATCCAGGTCCTGTTCTCCTCCACTCTCCAACTGCAGAGGTACACAACAATTGATGTTTCACTAACTGAGAAAAAGATAAAACATATTTTTTTAATTTTTTGAAAAGTTTAAATCTGTATTCTTAAATGCCATTGAAGCATTGTTAATTAGAAAAAATGTTAATGTCTCTGTGGTGAATAAATGTTAACATTTTCAGAGTTTGTCATACCGTGACCTCTGACACCCAGACAGGTTTGGACTGCTGGTGACGAATCTTGTCCTTTACGGTCTCATACCAAATATGGGAGTTAGGCTGCAAGTCTATACGCGCTGCAGTGGGAAAAAAACCAAACACACGTTATAAAGGAAGGAAGGAAAGTGAACTGCTTGTCATTGTGACACAACACGTCACGGCACACAACCAAATGTGACCTCTGCTTTTAACCCATCACCAAAGTGAACGGTGGAGCAGTGTGTGGAGATGGTGCCATGCTCAGAGCACCTCAGTGGAACCTGAAACCTTCCGGATCCAAGTCCACTTCCTTAACCACTAAGCCCCCACTGCCCCATAGAGAAGACAAACATCGGTATCTGTCAGAAACAGTCTCTTCGTCACCTGAGAACAGGTGGCTGTAGTGTTTCCTCAGCTTCAAAGCCTGTGAGTAGAGGCGTCTGGAGCTCTTGTTAGAGTTGGGGCTGTACTTCTGCCTCATGGCCTTGACGTCTTTGCGACTGTGGGGGTCCAGGAACAGCACCATGGGGTGATACTGGATGTAGTTGAGTCTCTCAACTGCAGTGGGAGTGATGTCTAGGAGAGGGTGTTTGTCCTGATGGCGAGTAAAAAACAGAGTAAAAGCAGTGTAAGGGTGAAAAAAAACTAAAGTTTTTTTTCTGTTGTCATATGCCCAGTTAAACTTGCGCTCACCTTCTCCGCTATTCTTCTCACAGTATCCAGTTTAATAACTGTCGAGCTACTGTCTCCTCCACTGCGAGGGACCATGTCTGATATTATTCAAAAATATCAGAGGAGCAATTACAGAATTTTTACATAATAATAATAAAAAAAAAGAGTCAGGAGAGTGGAGAAAAAGAGGAAACCAACCTGCCACTTCATAGTCATCAGGCATCTCCCTGGCCAGCTTTTCCATGGCAATATCATTAAGAGGACCCAAGATGACAATAGGCCGTTTGAAATTAGCTGAAGACACAAACAGTTCAGGATTATCAAAACCAGTTTCACCAGTTTCTGTGTAAGAACATGTTTCCATGTGACAACATCTGCGTGTGAGGAAGGAAAAAGCACCTTCTCTGAGCAGGACTCTCTCGTAGGCCGGGAATTTGCCTTGAATGGTGAGCTGCAGCAGATCGTCTCGGGTCCTACGAACATTCTTTTCATTCTTTTTATTTCCTCTCAGTCCCCGTAATTTCCAGAACTCGGCTCTTGGTCCAGTTACCTGTCGCTCTCCAGTTGCTCGCTGTGCCTGTTCGATGCTTGCCAGCGTCTCGGCCCTGCAGCAGACCAGCGACAGAGTTAAATAAGTGCTGCATAAAACACATGTAGCATTTTGTATTTTTACCTCCAACTGACCTGGCCTGGTTAGGGATAGTGCCTTTATCCATCTCGTGCAAGTTGTTTCCCATGCGTATGGCTAACCAGTTGCCCAGTTTGCCGCGGTGCATGGTGTCCACCACCCTGAACACCTCTCCTCGGGTGAAGTTCAGACCAATGGGTCCATCTGCTTCATGGTCAAAGTGGGCTCGGATGTAGAAGTTATCTGCCAGGTTGGACTTGATGATCTTCTTGTAAACTGAAGAGAACATTTAGTAAGGTTTAAAAGTTCGTGGACGGTGCAAAATCAGTGGTTCGCCAGTCGGTCAATTTCAGAGAACACTTACTGTCCATCTTGTGCTGAGTGCATATATCAACTTGTTCTCCATTTTTGATGTTTAGGAGGAAGTTGGCTGCTTCTTCTCGTGTGAAGTGACCGAAATCAATTTTATTCACCTAAAAATAAAGACAGACAAGTGTGTTTTTTTACTATATATATATATTTTTTTTTTACAATGACTGGTGGAAAATTGCAGGATATTATATTAATTTAAAATAATCTTTAGTTAAGCTTAAATGCGAAAATAGAAAGAATCAAATCAAAGAAAAAGTATACATGATCTGCCTTCCTCACCTGCATGATCTGATCTCCCTCCTTCATTCCCCGGTCGTATGCAGAGCTGTTTGGCTGGACTCCCCCCACAAAGATGCCAACATCATTGCCCCCCACCAGCCTCAGACCCACACTGCCCTCTTTCACAAAACTAACCGTGCGCAGATCTGAGCTGTACCTGAAGGAGTCACACAGCCAAGAGAGAAAAACAAGCAAATGGGAAGAGATTTATTATTATTGTGAAATCATTTATTTAAATTTCATCTACAGGATATAATCCTTGGATAGGAAAAATCAGTCACCCTGGATTAGCTGATGGGTAAGAATCAGGCGGTAAGGAGTAGATTGGTTCTTCTACTGGCTTGGCTGGAGGAGAAAGAAATTATAAAACACGTTATAATTTGACTTAAATTATAAGATAAGACCTAGGACACAACAACGCTAAGTGGGCAAATGTTATAACAAATTAAAATAAACACAGTTGAACAGTTGACTCAACACATTATTGGTAGTTTATAGACTTACAATGGAGGGATGGGTTGTTCTTCACTGAAATCCCTGACTTGACAGTGCCAGTTCCATTAGCACCTTTTGGAACCCTGACAGAGACGACAAAAAGGAAATGAGGAAACTATCATGTCAGTGTCTATGCTGTAGGTGAAAAGCTCATTAATTATGATTATTGTTTGATATTTTAACAATTATTTGTAAAATGCAGTGATAGTGGACACTTGTGTACCTGCGGCGGTTCTCTTCTCGCTCAGAACTCCCGGACCTCCTGAGATGTGATAGGTCATCTGATGCTGAGGAGTCTGAGGGGACACATAGAGAGGACATATTAAAATTTATCCTTATAGCTCCTTAGAGAAAAAGTCAAGGAAATAAAATAAGAAGTGACACATGGGAGAAACGCTAACCATCAGGAGGTGGTTTGCTGGGCGGAGACTTTGGAGGCTCCTGCTTCACAGCCACTCTCGAGGAATTAGTCACAGGGAGGACTCTGGGAAGAGCAAAGGAAATAGAGTTCAGCTGAGAAATGAGACAACTGTAACTTCAGAGTTACATTTCTCTGAGACAACGATTTGTTTTGATATTACAAATGCAGATTTATTCTCTGGTAGTGTGTGTACTGTTTGCTGATCCATACAGATATGCACTCGAATGTCATTTCCATGTATTTTAAATATTTGTTTGTTTTAATGTTAACAACCGTGACTTTCATGTCGGTTTTATACAAACTCCTCTAAGGAACTTGACAAAGCTGAACTGAGTGACGGTTGACCCACGTCATTAAAGAAATGACCCTTACTTGTATCTGTTGTTGACCGTGTTGACGTTGTCACTGCCTGTCGACTCTCTGCGAGGGACAGACGTGTAGCTGGGCTCTGACCCCGACTCTGATGGAGCTGTAAGAAGAGACCAGACGGTCGTTTAGCGACATAATGCTGACTATTTAGTCAGTGAATTAAGCAAAGTACTTTAAATAACAAGGACAGAATGTAAGTTCTAAAGCCATCATTTGTCAATCTATTTACAAATCAATTTAATTCATTTATTAAAGGCGGTTGTAGGAAACCGCAGATGGAATGTGTACAGTACGTTTGAGTCGTGCAGAGAGAACACTATAATAATAGATGTTTGTTTTAGGCTAATAATACAACAGTTTTATGTACTTTGGTACATGCTTGTACTACATGCAAATCAGATTGGTGTAAGAGCATTACATCAAATGGTTTACACCAGTGTCAACTGACAAATTAAAATAAAAACGACTGGCTGCAAAGGAAGAAAAGATGTCATCTGCAAAAAATGCCTACACACACCTTTTGGAGGTGGACTGCTGGCAGTGCTCCACCTTGGTGGCTCCACCTGTGGCTGCAGGGAAACAGCAGGCAGGACTCTGGAAGACAAGACAGGGAGGTGGGAGTGAGGGAGGAGGACAACATATCTCAGTTATATCTTGAGCGGGGGGAGCTGTGGGTACAATAATGATTATTGCTGAGAGAATGTTGAATATTCACCTTCACACCTCTGAGGGAAGCCCTCCCTTTGATGGTGTACTGCTTTGTGACTGATCAAAGGTTATTAGTGCTCTTGTTTAACTTTTTTTTTCAGCCATGTTTAGGATAAATAAATTGAAAGTTGATTACTTTCCACTGTTTAATCAACACTTAGAGCAGAGGTAGATGTTCAGTGAGAGTAAAATTTATTTCAATGATTAACAAACGTCAACACAAACGCTTGGTTTACAGCCATAACAAAAAAAAAAAAACAAAAAAAAAAAAACCACACATCAATAAAAGTGAAAACACTAAAAAAAAGAAAAAAAAGATGCAAAACAAAATAAAAGCGGTAAACAAACATGACCACAAGTGAGAGGGATAACGAAAACCTTCAAAGTTTAAAAAACGGAAAAAAAGAATATCTATTGGTAATATTGTCAGAGTTATTTGCATGCTGCTCATTCACCACCCAATCAGATCTTGTTGGGTTTCAGGAGGGGAAGTAGGGTTGGGGGGAGACCTTCATCTGTACCTGTATCTGCTGAGGGAGTCTTGACTGTAGGTGGTGCTGTGCCTCTGAGGAGGCACCAAGCTGCCCTCTGACTCAGACTCAGAGTCTGAGAAGAGAAAAAAGAGGGGTTTGAATTTGTGACCTTCTTCTGTGTTGTATCATTACATGGCAAATATGACTGTAATAGTAGTTATATATATATATATATATATCAGTAGACATAGCAGACATACATTGAGCCATTCGACTCTTGACACCTGCTCCTCAGCAAACACTTAAACCTGAGCCAAGTAATGTTGAAGAGGTGTCAAAGAAAAGTCCAGGATGCAGCCATTAAAGGGCGAGTTGGGTGTTTTTTGTGATGACATGTGTGTGCCTGTGTGTATGTGTGTGAGGGGGAGGTTGGGTGAGCTGAAGGTTTCTCTCACCTGGTGGTGGGACTCTGACGGGTGAGTTCACTCTCCTCGGTGCGTCCTGTCGAACAGTGATGGGAGAAGCTCTCATTCCTTGAGAACGCAGATCTGGGAGAACTCTGAGAGACGGACAAAAATAATAGAAAAAGATCAGTGAGCCAAAAGGGCATTCTGTGATATTTATGATTTCTTTATTGTCTAATATGTTTTTGAGATCAAACCTAACATTATTCAATGAGGTTTATACGGTTACTGATGATGCTACAAAATCCATGTACAAATCAACAATAACTTTACACCAACCTACAAAAGATGTCTTATTTGCTTCTTATTGGGACCCAAGTTAAGGAAAACTTTGTGTTTACTTGTATCTACTGTCAAGGTGTGGGCTCTGCCTGGCTGGAGGAGGGGAAGCACTGCGGTCAGAGTCTGAATCTGAGACTGGTCTGCGGGGCCTCGAGGCAGAAGATGATGGACGAGAGCTGGTCCAGTTTTGGAGTACGGGAGAGGAGCGAGGGTTGGGCAGGGTGGACATCCCAGAGGGGAGAGTGGACATCCCAGAGAGAGCTCTGAGAGAGCAGGAAAAAAAACAGAATTAAAGATATTAAAATTACATTATTTTCTAAAAATTACAAGCAGCTTAATGACTGCAAAACAACACTTTTGAGTCATCGTTCAAGTAAAATAATTATCTATCTTTATAAATAAAATGGATCTTTGATACAAGTTCAAATTAACATGAGAGTCACACACACATAAACAGAAAAAACAGTGGAACAAATGAGGTTGAAATATTATAATACAACATCTTTGACTTGTAACTGACTTGTGTTTACTGTGCGGCTCCCTCCTGTCAATGGTGTCTCTATCTAATGTCTGTCTCCTGACAGGAGGAGGAGGAGAGGTGCTGTGGTCAGACTCAGACTCAGATGGCACTAAAGAGACAAAAGTAAACAGTGTTTTGATTTTTTTTTTTCTTTAATACAGATGGTGATTTTAGAGGAGAGGGTCAGCAGTGGCAAAAACATCACATCTATATTATGGCAACAATAGTAACATCTTGACTCATCAAAAATCAGTGGTGTTGTCTGTCTACCTCTTCTCTAGAAAAGGAATTTGCGGCATGACAAAGAAGGCAAACTAGTGTTGTCTAAGGTATACATGTTCCTGGTCTAAGAAAGACTCTCTGCAGGACTGACCTCTGCGAGAAGCATACGACGTGACTGGAGGACGGCTCAAGGTGGAGCGCATGGGTGATGAGTCCCGAGATTTTACAGGAGGTGGAGGTTCGGCTCTAGTCCTGGAAAACAGAAGAGACGCTGGATTTTACACACTGATCCCAAAATTACAAAATATACGATTATACATCGTTTCCAAACAAACTACATCCAGAAACAGTCTCATGTGTCATGAATTATGTGAATTTAATTTTCGCATTTTTTTATGATGTTGACTGGACCAAGACAACTTATTAACTGAGTTACTGGCTCAGAGGACAGATGAACAGAGAATAAGAAAAAAAAAAAACAGTCCATGATCAGACAGACCAAGACAGTTCCAAATTAAAACTAACTGTTGTTTACCTGCGTGTTCGTTTTTCTCTGTTGGGTTGACGAGATGTTCTGTGAACAGGGATGTCTTCGTCTATGTCTGAAATCTCTGTTCATGTACAGAAAAAAAAAAAAAATCAATAGCAATTCTTCCATATTTGATATATTTTTAAAAAATGTTGACATCACATCTTTAACTATAATCAACCATCCTTCCCCCTCCCCTCTCACTCTGCTCACCCTCTAGTTCTGAGCTGCTGTCCCGACGTCTGTCCTCTTCACTATTAGGGGCACTGTCCTCTACTTCTGGAATGCTGACCAGAAATCTTCGGCTGTCCCTCAGGACCGTCATGGTCAGTTTGCCCCTGCTCTTCTCCACCAGGTGCTTGGTCTCCAGCAGGGATAGATTCTCTGTTGTCATGCCATTGATCTGGTCACAGGAAATATGGATCAAGATGAGAAAGACATTTAAACAAACCAGTGACCAATTAAAGCCAGAGTCAATGCAGTACAAAAGAAAATCAGTGAAGTGGCCCAATAACAGACAGCAACTGAAAAACGAGGATTGGACAGGAGTCAAAAAGACAAACCTGACAAACAAGTTGACAATTACAACTACAGTAATAGAAATAAATGCAGTCCGTTTTTTTTGTAAAAAAAAGTACACAACAATAAAAGTAGTCAGTATTTTAGTTCGGTTCTTATCTGTATATTAATCAAAAAAGGTCAGGTTTTGTGAAGCTGCTGAAATGTAAGAAGTCAGTTTTTACCTTGAGAATGAGGTCTCCCTCCTGCAGTGTCCCTTCCTTTGCAGCCAGGCCTGTTTCTGTCATGTGCTTGATAAAGATCTGACTACCCAGCTTAAGCCCATACTCTGCAGAAACACAGAGAAATCAGAAACCAGACAGAAATCAGCACTTCCCGAAAGCTTTCAGGTATGCGCTTCACTTCCTTATAAATAGCTGCCGCCTTACAGTAAAATAAATATTGGCACATCAACTCTAACTAACTAATTACAACTTACCATCTGTGATTTTTTTCTTCACCAGAGTAGTCCTGATTGGTCTGTCTACCACATCCGGCTGTGGAAGCCTCTTGTAGCCTGATGACATCAGAGGTAGAGTGTTTCCGTGCCCGTTGCGTTCTGGCGACGCGCTGCGTGCTCTGTAACGATTTGTGTTTCTGGTGTCACTGCCGTCAGAGTATCGACGTGCCCGTCTCGGAGGGTCTGGGTCCAGCAGGTTGGAGTGGGAGGCAGCTCGAGACGGTTTGGTGGTGGCTGGGATCTGGATCTTTCGGGGACGCTTCACAGTCTGGAGGAAAACAATGGTAAAAGCCACGGTTTGATCACACGCAAACATAAAGACATCATAGATTTCGATCTGAAAGTTTTGTTTCAGTACTTACAACATTTGCTGTCTTGCCGCATGATTTCAGGATTTGAATAGTAAAGTTAGAGTGGATATTTTCCATGGACGTCCCGTTCACCATCACAATCTGATCCTTGTTGCTGGATAGAAGCACAAAAAACTCTGGTTTGGTTTGTGTTCATAAATTGAAAACAAAAACCAAAAATCAACGAGGACAGTGTTTCAAAAAAACTCTGTTGAACTTACAAGAGTCGTCCCATGGCTGGTCCATTTGGCAGCACGTCTGAAACCACCACAGCTGTGTCCCCAGTGTCTGGGTGGGGCTTGTCCTTTCCTCCTGATATGGCAAACCCAAACCCAAGCTTGGGATCCTGCCATCAAAAGAGAATTAGGTGAAATTCAACAATACAGTAAAAGACTCTCTATTAATTTGAAACAGGAACAAAAAGGATGAAAATTTCAGGCAGTGGGCGGGGAGAAGACTAAACGTAATGCAGAACGAGGTCGAAGGTGCACATTCCAGCAGTTTTCAAAATTAACAGCAAGTGCTGTGAGGTGCAGCAGGGCGTGTCACTTTTAATTCCTACTGTGTCTGTGCTGTGAAACTGAGATCTCGAGCATGGTCATGCTCCAACTGCAAAAATACTGCACAATACCTGGAAACAATACTTTTACTGCCTGTGTGTCAAACAAAGGCTCACCTTTTGCCTAAGATTATGAACAGCCTGTGTTGCACTGTGCACTAATTTGCTAAGGATAAGTGCTTTTTAATGACAAGTTTATCTTAGTATAAGAAGGACGATGAACGGGCCAAGACCTTCTAGCCCTTGTTGTATGAACAGTACAAATATATAGTAGACAATAACCTACAGAAGTAGAGCCACTCTGTTGGCAGAGTACCTGCAGCTTAAATGTATGCAGTGCATACAATTTGGTGCACACTTTGAAAGTAAAATACAAAAATGGTACCAGTCACAGTGCTCATCAATTAAAATGCAAACTCAAACAGATACTAATTTGACTTAGGTGGCAAAAGTAATCCCCAAAAACCACAACAACAAAATAACTTATTATTATTGGGCCACTTACTTTGGTCAGTGTAATTGTGTGCTGCTCCCATATTGTTAACTCCTCCATGCCTGGTTTCTGGAAACAAAGTACAAACAAATACTGAGTAAATATCTTGCATACTTACATATAGTGTGACAATATGAAATCAAAATCTATGTATTGTATATTAGACGCCATGTCCTTACAAACAACCTCAGCCAAGTGAAAAATGTCTGTAGATGAGAAAACCTGATCTTCACATGCTCTCACCTGTCACAATCCTGCCTGACTGGTATGGAGGAGGGGCTACATATTTGTGTGTGTGTGTGTGTGTGTGTTTGACAGAGTGACCGAAAAAGAGAGGGAGACAGAGAGACTACATACTTTTCCCTTGTTTTTTTGTCACGACCATTAATGCTACTAGGGGCTGGGTCTAGTTCAAAAGAGGGAGAACCTCATTAAGTGACAAGTCCCTTTTAGTTGAATTTAAATGAGAACTGTGTAGGATATACTGTAGCTACAGCTCATTATAAAGTGATGTATTTAAATATGCCGCACCATTCCTGTTCAAGGTTGACATACTGTTAAGGTCTATATGGAATTTACCTGCAAAGCACATGGTCTACATGCTTAAAAATGTGTTTATATTACATTAGTGCTAAGACAAACATTTAAGAAAGTGATGCCACTATTAGTTTGGAACAAAAACAACTGATGAATATTATCTATCCTTTACGGTGTCTATTATACACGTCATCGTGTCATGTTGACTCTCAGTCCTGGGCGGTTATGAAACAGAAGAGCACTTGTAGACATTCTGTTCGTTAAGACTGTTTGTTTTCAGTGTGTTTTCACTAAACCACCATGTAATTTAAAAAAAAAAAAAAAAACTTGAGGAGACAAAAATCTAAAAGTTTGAATCTAAAAATGTTGAACTGGTCAGGACTTGTTTGGTTTGAAAAAACTTAAACACATGTAACTGTATTTTACCGACAGTATTCCCTTCACAGAGTGTTCAAAACGCTGCTTCCAGGAGCCGTTTCAACTGTGACATCACTGGTATCCGGTGCCAGTGAGTAACAAACTTTCAAAACACAAGCGTTAATTTGACTAGCCCTAACTAAAACACACATTTTTTAAAAGACTGACCTCAGTCCTGTCCTTAGCCAACTGTTTCTCACATGAGTCGTTTAGGAACACATATCACACAAGCGAACATCGTCTTACCCGGCTACGATCTTATAGCCACGTGCCGCTCGTGCTTTTCATTTTCCACATACTTGGACTTTTCAAAACCAAACAAAGTGTGGGCAGGCCGTTCACTATACAAATTACGAAAGGACATAAATAAGAACAGGTAAGGCCTGATACACAAGTCAGGAACAAGCTATTGTTTGAGTGAAAGAAGGTCGAGGTAAGTCATAAAGATAAACTATCGGCCGTTCATACACTTCTCTGAAATATGTAAATCAGTACACTAAACTCAAAACAGAACAATTTAAACAAAAGCTCCAATAATGGCCCAGAGTTTGAATATAGTGTGTATCAAATTGTTACTTTGTCCATGGTAAATACAGCAGTTTACCTGTGGTAAATAATACAACGCTAGATTTGACTGAAGCTATACTGTACAGTCTTTTACTGAAATATAAAGCCTTAAAATGTCAAAGTGATTCTGTTCAGTTTTGTTTTATAGGTTGCAGGAAGCCTATGGTCCCTTACTGCCCCTGTGTCTGTTCAATCTAACCAATTCATTTATTTTTTTCCGCCTAGGAACTGTGTATGTTTTTGAACACTGATCAGAACAGTTGCACACAGCCGTTATTTCTGTAAATTAACAATATTTGGACGTTACTAATACACAGTGTGGACGTAAAGTACATAGGTTTCTGTAATTGGTGATGCCCAGTCTGTAATATCTGCTTATATTTAAGGCAATTGCCATAGTTATTTTGGTAAATTGGAATTGAAACCATAAACGTCTACAACCAGTGGATGTTTTGAGCAGGAA
>NC_024308.1:18287219-18299773 GCF_000523025.1 Cynoglossus semilaevis | reverse complement strand
AGGGTGTGTGTTTGACCAGGTTACTCAGTAACAGATAGGCTAGCGGAACGGAAATCTGTATATGATTGACTGACATAGATACCTAAGAGAACTAAATTATGCCATACTGTAGTACTATTGCACGTACCTGTTGCAACAAAGCTCAAGTCAGTGGTCAAAAAACACCCAAGACTAATTGATAATCAACACTATGAACTTATCATATGAATCATCATTAAAACACAAATTATATTTTTCAAGCACAAGAGAAAAATACAGATTACCTTACATTTTAAGACAATAATATTTGTATTCACTCGTAGTATTTATCCCTCACAAATTAACCATTAGAGTGTGTTAGCATTAGTACAGACATCACCGTTTGTGTTGTGAGACCGTTGAAGCTTTGTATTCCTCCCAGACCACTTACCACATGGTCTTTGAACCTTACTTCCATTTCCCACTAGGATTTCACTGCTGAACAAAAACACCTGCTGCCTCCAGCGCTCAGCGAACAGCTAGCCTTTTGTGCTCCATACGACAACAGCAAACGGCAAACAATCACACGTCCAAGTTAGACTACTGGCTACTCCATACAGTATGCTACGTAGGTTAGTTCCACGTGACTGCCAACTTCTGTCCTAATTTAAAAAAAAAAAGAAAAAAAAAAAGAAAGCAGTTCCCTAACCACTTGGTGGGAGAGAGCTCACCTGGAGGACTCCTCCCCCACTCAGCCTTTGCCCTCTCTCAGTCACTCTCCAGTGCCCTTTAATAAACCTGGATTAAGGTGGAGCTGCACCGCTGCTCATTAAAGCTGCATAAACAGCAGTAAGGGTTTCAGCATCTGATATTAATTCATACTACAACCCAGCACAAAGGCAGTGGGAAAAAGATATTGAAATCATCATATAGTAAAATAATAATAATAATAATGATGATAATAATAATGCATACAGTAGTTTCTGTATGAAGGTTTCATTTACATGGCCCTGTTTGTACTGTGGTTCCTTTAATAAACTGTTCTCTGCTAAATGTTTGCCCTTTTTGCCTCCTTTTAATGAACGTGTTAAGCTCCTAGAATTCTCAGAATCAAACCTAATAAAAATATGTGAATTTATCTTTTTCTTAGCATAATACCTGACCCAGTTGGTGTGATAAGTTTTAAATCTGACAGCCAAATCTCAGACTAAAAATCTATACAATCACATGACATAAGATACAGTAATGAAGGCATAAAAGCAATTAAAATACATAATTTTACGATATTATAGCTAAGATGCAATATTGTTAATTTGACTAACAACGTCACATGTTCAGACTGTCTTACTAATGAATATATCCTGCTCCTTTTCCAAAATGTTAAGAAATAATTTTTGTTATACGTTTCCTTTTTTGTATTTGTTTTATAGTTTTGCACAAAAATTGTATTATTACTTTCTTGTTGCATTTAAAAGAGCTTAGTCTTAACACCTCGGGTACCTTAATCTAACAGTAAATTAGGGATACAATCTCAAAACAATTACGTTAAACAGACAACATCAAAATAAAAACTCTTAACTAGAGACACACAAGACAATATGCTGCGACTAATGCCAACTCATGGTCCAAACGTTCCTGAAAGACGTTTTACTACTATGTTGCTAGAATGCATCCACTTACAGGCACCACCAGAAGTGGTGGTTTGGGCTCAGGAGGCAAAGAACCAAAGTGCTTCATCAGTTTAATCCGCTGTTTCAAACTCATATTTGGTCTTCTTTTTGAAAAACTTGCTGAGTGACTGAGTTCAAAGTGAACCTTTGTAATATTCCCTTTGTCCAGCCTGTGAGTCCCTGTTTCTAGATTAGTCCCAAGTGGTCCCTTTCTGAGCGTTTCTTCAGATTCAATAGTTTCGCTGGCTTCTTCTGTTAGTGGTACACAAGTATAATTCCCACAGAGCAGCAGCAGGTAGCAGGCTGCTGGCTGAGTTTCAGTCTACCGGGTGCTATGGTTACATCTGAGGAATGAGAGCACTGAACTGTTAATAATTGATGGGTTGTTTGCTACACTAGAAGTCTGCTTGCCCAGAGTAAAGTTTTCATGGGTTCTTACACAGACCCTGCTGTGTTTGAGATTCAGGAAATGACCCTCTTACAACACAGAGCCTCAACGGTGCAGCAGTGTCATGGTCAACGTTTACACATGCCACACTGTATAGGTATGCTACTATTTCTGTTAGACTATGGTTGTCATTGTGCAAACTGGACTAAGGCACTGGTGAC
This sequence comes from Cynoglossus semilaevis, assembly GCF_000523025.1. Classification (NCBI taxonomy): domain Eukaryota; kingdom Metazoa; phylum Chordata; class Actinopteri; order Pleuronectiformes; family Cynoglossidae; genus Cynoglossus; species Cynoglossus semilaevis. The sequence goes on along the minus strand of NC_024308.1, from coordinate 18,297,536 downwards.
CAAAAATCTCAGCTCGGAGACTTTAAACTGTGGAGACTTCACTTGGATTGACCTGGACTCAAATATGTCTTTAGTGAGTTTGACATCGACTTCACTCAAACTCAACCCAGGTTTCTGTCTTTTCTGATCAAATACAGACTTGACTTGAAGTTACAGAGTCCTGGGTGACTTATACTTGGGACTTGAGCTAATAGTACATAACAATAATAAGATATCAATGCAAATATTATGGTAGCTTTATTTCGCATGTTTGTATGTGTCCTCTGAAAGTGCATCACATTGTTGCTCGACAAGATGGCGATCTCTCATCCATCCATCCATCCATTATCTAAAGCTTATTCCTTTAAATGGGAGGCTAAGGGGACTGGAGCCAGGATTCACACTTGCAGGACACACTGTAAGCATTATACAGCATATTACACCAATTAATCATCTCAATCTTATCTGCTAATAGTGCATCAGCATTTAAGCTTTTCATCATCTCTGTCCCCTTTGTTCCATAATTGTTTAATATTGATAATAATGCTTCCTCTGTCGATAAATACGTTTTTTTAAGTATACAGTGCTTAACAGTGTAAGTACCATGTATCAGTTCTAAACTAGGTGATGTCCATATTCTGTGACAGTTTCATGTCTTTTGCTTGGATTAGGAAGGTGCAGTATGTGGCCCCATTTAGCCCCAGACTGGGAACAAGTACTGAATTATTAAAAGGTTGGAACAAAAACCTGGGTTTAAAAGAAGCCACTACTGTTACAAGAGTAAACATCCAGAGAAGGTGTGCCTCCTCTGGTGGGTAAATATTCACTCAATCCTGTCTCAAGACTTCATGTGTCATTTTAGAGGTCACTTGGTCTCATGTGACTACATGCTTCAAGAACATCTTGCTTGATCAACAGCCAAGATTTGCAGCAACACTGCAGTTTCTTTAAATAGCAACTCACTCAAACAATCCACATCAGTAAATATTAATAAGTGACAAAGGCAGAAAGACTGGAGTGCATTTCATTACAAAGTGGCTAGTGGTAACTGAGGAATAGTAAAACCTATCTGTGTTGAAATGGAGCTTAAGAAGACAAATACTCCAACTGTTTACACAGCCCTCAGAGTTGTAAATGCATGTCGTGGACTCACTGTGGAGTCAACCATGATATTTGCCATCAACAAGTCAGTAGCCCGGTAAAGCCACAATTCATACAGGCTGTACATGCATCTTACACAAATGTCTTCAGGTGGTATCTGCAAATATCAAAAGTAAAACAGAATTTTGTTAGTACTGTTGTACCAGCAGACATGGCTGAAGAGGTTGTACAATGAGTATTCCGAGTGGAGATACTTTTTAGGTGGGGTCTCAATACATATGTAATGAACTGAAAGTATATTTATTTGCTAAATAGGTGGAACAGCCCTGTGGGATATAGCAGTGTGTGTGTGTGTGTCTTTCTGTATTAAACCTAAATGTTTTCAAACTGACACTTTATCAATTAACCAACGACAAAATCAGTAAAACTAATATTAAAATAAAATCAAGATAAATTAGATTTTACTTTCTGCATAGTTAACATAGGCTTTAACACCATTTGCATATTTTGCATTTGGAAAATGTAATTTTACATTGACATTTAAACTTTATTGTGACATTTTATGGAGCAACTGCCAAATGATGAATCAAGTATTCAAAAGGTGAAGAGATAATAGAAAAGTGAGATGTCATTAATAGTAGATGGGTTATATAAACATTAGTCAGAGCCATTAAGCCATACAGAACTCATACATACAGTGTCTAGATATCTCTGGTGTGCTGATGATTAACTAAGTTTACTGGAAATGTCAAATAAATGTTGTGTTCCTTATTCTACCGATAAAAACGTGTGGGTTCCTAAAAACATTTGTTTTTGTATTTGTGATTTAGATTAACTTCCCCTGTACACATCAACCAAAACTATACCAGTGTCTAATCCAGAACAGTAAGTGAGAACCCTTAGACTCAGACCTGACACTCAATGTTGTCGCCATTAAGCGAGTATCAGTTAATCAATAAAAAAAAAATGACTTGGGTCAAGCAAAAACAGATGTAGCAGTTTGGGAATGTCGAGTCGAAACTGTTGTGAAACCTCAAGGTAGAGCAAGTAGAAACTTGTAAGTGTGGCAGAACCAGTAAGGTGAGTTGAAGAAAAGTGGGGTTTGAAGGTGCAAACTGAAAACTACAAACCCACCCAGAGCAAACAGGGCGTTGTGTACCATAATATATAGAGTATAAAATCAAGAGGAATTAATAACAATTAGCCTCCAATCACAGGATAATTTTAAATGAAGATCACGCATAGAATTACACTATGCCCTTCAGCTGACAGCATACAAGTCTCCATCTATCTGTGTCACAAAGTCCACTTCACTCACAATAAAAACATATCGAACTTGATAATTATCTTATTTAGGTTTCTTTTTTCCACACCTTTTACATCAATGACACTAAAATACAAATTGCATTAAAGCTGCATATACAGTATGTGCTCCATAATAAGCATAGCAACTTGCTTTTGTAACTTTTCTTTTTTATATATATATACCTTTTTTCCTGACAGTTCAGGTGAACTGTTTTCTGTCAAAACGTTCCTATATTTTAAAATACATTTATGTTTTAATCGTATTGTGGGTGGTATTCATATGCTAATCACTACAGGTCATCATATACTGTATAATACTCATCTAATGACACACACATTTAAACATATCTCATTACAAATAAAATAAATTACAAATACAAAACATATCTCTTAGAGAGAGAAAAACAATAAATTGCTGAAGAATATCCACTGAATTACAGGCCTACTAATACAAAAACCTACGGGTTATTAAGATGATAAGTCTGCTAAAGCTAAATGCTAACGTTAAGGATTAAATTCGGAAATAAATGACCAAAACAAAGCCAAAAACAGTGAAAAACGTTCTCTCCTTGTCGACCTTTTAATCGAGTAGTAACAATTATTTCAACAAGGCTTTGCTAACAAGAAGTGACAGGTTATCTGCGAGTGTGTATGTTTGTGTGTGTTTATATGTGTTTCGGTAGCAGAGAACAAGCAAACGCACCTGTAAACTTTGACCTGACGTCCACCTGTTAGTCCTTCACTCTTAACCGATGCTGCTTCGAACACTCTCACTTGTTCCTCTGTAAGGCCCGTCTCGCTGGTGTGAGAATCTTTTTCCGACGCCGGAGAAGTTTCTTTCTAAATCTTTCTGAAGACAGGTAAGTAGGCGTGGCCTCGGCGGCCATCACGTACAGGTGAGTTTCATCACGTCATCGCGCAGCATCCGGAAGCAGAAACAGTGACGGTCTTTGTAAATAAGACTAATGTAAATACGGATGGTCAAAACGTAATATTGTAGAAAACCATATAATACAGTGTTTAGTGAATTAGTAAATTGTTTAAAAGGTTTGTCAGCATATTAAAAAAATTATAACTGCAAATGTGAACTAGAATATCTTAAATTGGGATCAATATTTAATGTGGAAAATACTGTAACTGAGTGGATTAAAAGTTATTTTTTAAAAATCTGCTCTTTTTATATAAAATGCTATAATACCTGTTGCAATCAAAGAGAAAAGATGTTTTAAAATACTTTTTTGTGTAAAAAAAGTTACGTATATACCTTTTTTCACTCAATGTCATCAAAAACTCCATCTGACTTTATCATTCAAAGATAAAACCATACATTTTTTCCCATGTAGGCGTTTAAAGATAAGAAAGTATTAACAGATTAGGTTAGGTATTGTGAAAGATGTAGCATTGCTGCTTTTTGCTGTCCCTTGAATATGTAATAATGGCCTGATATTTAAATAGATATAATAAATAATAAATAAAATATAATACATTTTTTTCACTTCTCCTTTCCAAAGTCGTATGATGATATTTTTCCCAAAGGAATTAATTAATGTCTCTGTGTAAATAAATTCAAAATATAATTTACAGTATTGAAAAGCTGTGAAAAAAACCTGGTGAAACACATACAGAGATGCGTCTTCTATAAGATGTACATGTTAGAAAACTAATGAACATATGAGACTTGGTTTCAGCAATCTTCAAGTTTTTATTTGTTTACAAAGTTAAGATTGCAATTTCATATAGTCCTTCCTTAAATGAGTAGAAAACCTTTTTAAAGAATTAGTTGAAAGGCACAAATTTTACAATATATACATTTGGATCTAAATTATAAATATATAGAAAACAAAAGCACAACCCAGAATAAAAGTGCTGAACACAGTTTCTTTTGTACAGAAAAAATAGGCTTTGTTTAAAAATACATACAATCAGTAGCATGTTTTTGTTGTGTTTTTTTTGTTAGCAATAAATTAGAGAGTAATATTATTCATATAATATGCAAACGGTGGAGAAACAAGAAATGGTTACAGTATACACAGAGCAATCCATCAAAGAAAGGGGAAAAAAATAACGCTTGCAACACTCAATCATAACCAACACGAGAACAGTAACTTGATTATGCCATTCTTAGTGCAAAAAAAAAAAAACAAAACAAAAAAAAACCCAATAAAACAAAAAAAGCCTAACTATTCTAAGATTAAAAAAAAATCCTTTTGTTCTAAATATGCGGTCCATATCCTCAGCTGCATAAAGCTATACGTGTGTGACACACACAATCAAAGGCATATGTTTTTTAGACTAGTGTCCTGGAATGTGCCCGATGAGGAATAAAGAAGGCGCAAATAACATGGGTATAAAGAAGAGAAGCTACGGAAGATTACAAAAAAAAAAAGCAAGAAAATTACTTTCAACATACACTGTGAACAAAACCCCCTTTTTAAATCTTTTTTTATACTGAGGGAGAAGTTCAGGCCCCCCCGCACCCATCAAATGCACAGCGCTGTGCAAAATCTGACAACTACAACGCGGATTGAAGTAAAATGAAACTGTCCACAGAAAAAAAAAATGTTTCTGAAAAAGAAACAGCCTTTGATCTTTGCCCTAAGAATGCATAAACACTCAAAAACCACTGACACTTTCACATGGACAAACAGCAAAACTCTCACATTAAGTGTAAAACATAAATACAGCAAGAGTCACAGCACTAAAGATAAAACAGGGAAAACAGCACATGTATTTGTTAGATTCACCACTGTCTTGGGGGAAAACAATATTATATATATGTATATATATATATATATTTATGCTAATGGCCTGCTGTTATATCTCTTGATTTCTTCCTGAGATTGATGTCCTAGAGCCGGTAACTTCAGCCTCGTCTGTGGAACACTTTGGTATCTCTCTGCAAACTGAAGGCCTGACTTAAGGTCTATGAGTACGAGGAACTTAATTGGAGAAGAAAAAAAAAGAAAGAAAAGAGAGAAAAGCTAAATGAAATGAAGTGAGCAGAAATAAATCCAGACACTGTACAGCAGTACAGAACAGTGCAATTGTATTTGGTGGCAGGTTATAGAAGTATTTGTTTTTATAGTAATCCCGTTGGCTAGAGACATCCCTGACCAGACCATTCTAATAAGCAGGATAACATATCTAAAACCCATATTTCCCTTAAATATAAATAACAACATTTTATTAATAATAACTATGACTGAAACACCAAGAACGGACTGCGTTCATCACGTGAAAACTTCGCTTTACAAAAGTTTTCAAAAGGTTTTAGTTAACTAAAAGACTTTTCAGCCAAACAGAAACAAGTCGATTCATACCATGCAAGTAGAGCACTAAAGCTTCGTCTGACAAACTTCAACTGAACTTTTTTAGACTTCTCCGCTTCATCGCACATGTAGATAACTGTGGTTTTATTGCTCTTTCTTCATCTTAACTTATCCCAGACCTCACAGGTTCTCATGCCCCTATTTATTTGACATGGAAAATAGGTTTGTACAGCTGTTGGTTATATTTCCATCTCTTCCCAAACCCAGTGTGGGGGAAATGACTTTTAAAAGACAAATTTAAGTTCTTAAAAAAAACATAAAAAAAGAAACACCACCACCAACACCAACAGGGATTTTTATGAATTTCATTATTTGTCTTTTACTGTGTGGAACGACTGAGATTCATTTTTATGACAAAAAAAAAAAAAAAAAAAGCGAACAGAACATTTCAAACTTTCCTGAGAAATTCAATGTCAAATCAAACCATAAATAATGTTGGTAAATGACAATTCAGACTTTAACAACAAATGGAGAAAATCTTTGTTTCTTGTTTTAAAATACAATGTTTATCTCAGCTGCTCGTCAATTTGCACACTGTCGCAGCTCCACAGACCATTCAACACTAAAACAGCTGTAACGGAGGCTTCTTCCTGAAACCCACCACCAGCCCGGTGTAACACACAATGAATGACTAAAAGGGCTAAAGGTTAAATAGAAATACAACATATTAAATTATTATTATTATTAAAAGCAAATATAAAAGTCTATACATCAGGCTACATGGATATTTAGACTGCATTTATAGATTCATCTGAAGGCACTGTTTGCAACAAGAGACTGCTTTTCCTCCCCCTCTTTTCAACACTAGTGTTCATAAAGCAGAGAGAGCAACAAGAGGGACAGAACAATGGGTGAGGCATTCCACTGATGATCAGATTTAATACGTTTTGTTTTGTTTTTTCAACTCACCCCCCCTTTCCAGTTTGACAATAATTTTTGTTTTACTCAAACCAAGCCTTTTGCATAAACAGCCTTGATTAAGACAAGACAAATGGCTGTGAGGTGAAGGTAACAGTAAAGCAGACTAACAATTTAGTGGTGTTTGTTTGGAAGTTCCAGCACCTTCACTGACCATACCTTGTTAGAGTCTGCAGTGGGAGGCTTTCTTAAGCTTTTGTTTGGACGCAATTTGTTGTATTGATATATATATATATATTATTTTACTCTTGTTTCTTTAAACAGCTGCCTTACACTGTGGAGCACACACTTTGGTGAAGATATCTGGGGTTGATCGAGCTCGCTACCGCTTCAACTATCTCGACCGGGTGAATGCTAAAGGCGGGTGGAGACACGGGTGAGCAGAGCGCAGGTCAGGCAGTGACGTGACTATAGGCCCTGAGGGTGGAGAGGGTGTAGGTCCGAGGGTGTGGTCATACACAGCAGCAAACAAGATGCTTTAATACACACAAAAAATACCTAAGAGAGTCTGTCCGGTTTCTGCACCTTCTCACTCTGGTGGTCTGTACTTAATGACAGATTTGCGGTCTGGTCCTGCTTGGAGCATGCTGTTCAGAGCCTCTCGTATGTCCAGGATGTTGGTACTACAGTGGCCGTTGGGTAGGGACTGGGGGTCGGACTGAGGGAGGAGAAATGGGGGAGGAGAAAAGTGGGGGGTATTGGTGGAAAACAGAGAGGAGGAGGATGGGCTAGAGAAGAGAGAAGAGGAGGATGATGACGAGAGGAGAGAGGAGGCAGGGGGGAGGCTAGTGGAGCTGTGACCCACGAAGTTCTTTGACACAGTAGAGGCAGAGGAAGCGGAGGAAGAGCAAGAGGAAGAGGAGGGCGAAGGGCTGGGTTTCTGTGTGGTCATCTGCGGGGAGAGGTCAAATAAATCTAATAGGTTTTGGTGGTGGTTGACCAGCAGGTTGTGATTTTGTTGCTGCTGCTGTGAGCTCTGCAGGTGTTGCTGCTGCTGCTGCTGCTGCTGGTGGTGGTGTTGCTGCGGTTGTAGCAAAAGAGGCTGCTGCATTTGTAACGTGTGTTGAGCATTGGTTGCATTTTGGGAAATCAAAGACTCCAAATTAAATTCATCTTCAAAGCCTGGTTGAGTCAGACCGTCCAGAGCCAGCCCCCCCTCGGTGCTGTCTGGGGACGGTGATGGTGAGCTGATGGTCAGGTCCAAGATCTCGTTCATGGAATTCTTGGAAGACAAAGTGGGAGACAACGCCGTCTGTGTGAGTGGGTACGGTTGGTTCTTCAGCTGTGGCAAAGAGGGCATGAAAGACTGGGGGTAAAACTGGGAGAAATTAGAGTTGAGGCTGACTGCACTAGGCAGCGGACTAGGGTTGGACGTGGAGGTGGTGCTGGAACTGTTGGGCCAACTATTAAGTGTCCGTTGCTGGGTTTGACTGGAGTTTCTCTGTAAGGACAAAAGCGTCAGGTTCTGGGAGGGAGACTGTAAAGAAGATGGAGTTTGTCCTGGTATTCTCTGCAGCTGTGAGAAGCTCCCCGGTTGTATTCTAGCATTCTGGCTTAGGTTTAGTTTCAGGATTGGGTTTTGGCCCAGAGCCAGGGACTGGTTATGCATCGGTTTCTGGCTGAACAGATTTGCCAGGAGGTGCTTGTTCTCCTGCTCCATTTTACGCATTCGCTCCTCATTGAGCCGCTGCTCCACCGCCTTCTGCTCCTTCTCCTTTCGCCTTCTCTTCACCTCCTCATCCATGAGCAGGAGCTCCTCACGTACGCGAGCCACACAGTTTTCGGGGATTTTGATACCTTTTAAAAGAACAGAATTACAGAGTGATCAGTCACAAGAAAGGAGTTTAAATAGCAATGAGGCAATGTAAGTCAAATCATTACATTAACTGTCAAAATGCATGTTAATGAAGATATTTAATCCGACATAATAAAATGAAAATTGAAGACATTTAAACACGGGCAAACTGAATATCAGGAGTTTCCACAGCTGCCCTGTGACTGATCAGTTTAAACACTCACCCACACACACACTTTTCCATTCATACTGGTATTTGCTATTGAATCTGCACACACTTCAGTTTCAGTATTCGGGGTGAGGAGACGTTCTTACCGACTTGCTTGTTGTGCTGTTTTGTTCGGAGGCGGACGATCTGCAGGATGCTGGAACTGGTGATGTCAGACACCACGTCAGACACACGTTTCCACACACGCAACAAAGCACCACACAACATGTGGTACTGACGCAGACGCATACCCTGCAAGCACTCCTGTCCTTCCTCAATTTTCTTACACTTCCCATTCCTGCGGAGAATAAAGGGAAATAAATATCCAGTGATACACAAAGGACGTTTTCTGGGGTACTGAGTTGAACAAAGGGCTATTTATTTGATGAAAACCTTCCCAATAACAAGTTTAGATTATATTTTCACAATATTTATGGATTATTAATCCTATGCTTTAGTTTTTTTTATTTTTACAACATTTAATATTAATGTTGTCACTGTGTTTCACCAAAAACATAATATTTTTCTCTTTGTAAACATCTGTGAGTGGGAAGCCCAGTATTGCATGCTGTTCTCCAGAATTTTGTAATCTGTTGATGGAACTGCTAATGACCTTTGACCTAATTTTGACCTAATTTTGAAAATACACATAAAAGATGAACGATATTATCACTATTGAATTGTCAGGTCTCCATGGTGACTAGTGCTTTTTTTTGAGCATGCTCTAACACCAGACTTTTTTTTTTTGAGCATGCTCTAACACCAGAGTGGTGGCATAACATCATTATGTGTGGCCTTGATCATTATAAATATCCCATTGAAGACGTAAATAGTTCTGCTTACCAGTTGGCATGACTACACTTCTTGAAGGAGAAGGTGAATTGGTTTTCCCAGTGGTCTCTGGCTTCCTCTGGCATCACCTAAGAGAAAACATCAAAACATGAGTGATTTTTGTACAAAAGTTCTGAGCAGACTGATTACATTAAATTTCAGAAGGGGGTGATTTATTCAGAATCATAAAGCTTAACGATTTTTTCATATAAATCTATAACATAATTTACAATATTAACTGACGATAATCTGGGGCAGTTCCTGCAATTGACCACAGAGTGGCAGCAAAGTCCATATTCTAAATACCTTTTTAGGAATCTACATGAATCTAAGCAGTCTATACTTCCCAAACATGATATTTCAAATGTGTTATCGACAATATTTGATGGCTTTTTACCTTCCTGTATCGCTGGCGAAGATTTTCCAGGCTCTCAGGATGAGTCTGCTTTCCAATATTGGGTTTATAAACTATAAAGTTTTTGCCTCTTCCCTGTTCGGCCAGCAGCACACATGGGTGGTTACCTCGCAGCTGTAAAACGTCATGTAGACAGTAGCCATGTAATACATATAAACAATTACCATCTGTGTGTGATAGATTCATTTTTGCAATATTCACAAGGTCCAACCTTCTGGGACAGGTAGAATCCCTCATCAGGCCCACTATTCTTGAGTGACCTTTCGAAGGCCTCGTCCCAGGTCATACCTCTATCCACACTGATCTATAGTAAAGTTTAAAAAAAAGGAGAATAAACGGGATGAGCCAAGTGTTCAGGCAAACCAACAGTACTGTTCTGAAAACCAGACAGGCCCCCACAGTAAAAGACATCATTTAGATCTATACTTTTAAGACT
>NC_024308.1:18280307-18287191 GCF_000523025.1 Cynoglossus semilaevis | reverse complement strand
GCTGTCAGCTTTAAAATGTCAAGTGTGGGTTTGCCGTGCGCCGCCAGCTATGAGCAGAACATACTAGTAATTATCCTGTTCTCACCTAGTACTCCCGTTCTACATACACTCCTCGGCTCTGGGCTAATGCCGTGTGATCAAAGTCTTAAACTTGGCAGAGTGACATCATAGTTATTAATCTGCAGAGGTTGAAATTCAGGTTACTTGTCCACATTTGGTTTTAACTTTTCACTGTTCTTAAAGGACAGCGGTTGCAGCAAGCGGAAATCATAAGTACAGGAAAGTAAATGCCTTTTTGATTGCTGCAGTTTTTCTACGCTTCCACTGATTGTGAAATGTGTTTAATTTCAGTTTGTAACATCCCACATAAATAAATAAGAAAATTAACGAGTGAGACACTCTCTGATGGGAAGGTTGGTAGACTCTGCAGCATTACTATTCTGTGAGAGAGAAAAAAAAACCATTTGCATATGTGTCACTCGCCAGGTAAACTATAACGAGGCCAAGGACATCGCAGTGATCTGACGCTGGGGAGGAGGACGTGCTCTGTATATCCAATAATTCCACGCTCCTTTCACTTATTATTGTTCTAATACACTGCCGATGTATATCTTGTGATAAACACATACTACAGGAGCTTTAAATACCATCTTTATGCCTAAAATGTGTGTTTATATTTTTTTGCACCTTAACAGTCAGTGGCTGAACCTACCTTATAGAGAACAACCTGACCATCCTGTGGGTTACCAACTGTCAGGAAGGACTCCTGCTTCTCCTCATAGATCTCATCGTTTCCTGGGGCAAGGTCTGTAAGAGGCACACAAACAACATCAGATAAAAAAATAATGTAAAAAAAAACTTGGACTCAAATCTGTTGAAATAATGGTTGGTCTTAATGGTAACGTTACATATCATCTGTTTAGCTAGTTAAAGTTAAAGTGTATTTTAGTTTGGGATAACATTTTACTAAAATCCTAAATTACCTAAAATCCCCATGTCGTATTTGCCCTCCTTCTTGTCCTTCTCTATTAGGTAGTCAAAATTATCAGTGAAGTACTGGAAGAGATAGTTCTGCTTGTGGACTTCCAGACCCAGGATGCGATTGAGGAACTTGGTAATGCTGCAATCTGAAACAAAAAGAAAAGAGGGGCGGTGGAGGGTGGTGTGATGCGTGTTTATCTTTCTTATACTTTGATGATATTGGCCTAAAAGACTGTGAAAAGACTTTTACCTTTTTCAGTACTTAGACCAAAGCGAGATTCCCTACAAAAGATGCCAACATCCATCATGCCAAGTTTCATGTCTAAAATAAAGAAAAATATGGTTAGTACAAGTACAGTGTTGAAGTTCTTCATAGGCAGGTGCAGACCATCATCTAAAATAGAAAAACAAAAAAAAAGAAAAGAAAACAATAATACCTCTGAAGAACATGGCGTCACCTCCTGGGTATCCTTTAGGAGGAGGCACCTTGTTCTCTATGTGACCAAGGATTGCTTTGGTGATCTTGTCTAGAGCCTTGGTACCATACTGTGGGGAAGAGAAATTTGTAGCAACAGAGTACAAAATATGACCTTTTTACAGTATGAATAGTAAAAACATTTGACAAGAAGCACGTGAGACTTGAATTATTAGAATGTTCTAAAATGTACCTACCTTGTTTTCAAAATTGTACTTGCTCAGGTCTCTGGATTCTGTGGCTCTTCTGTCACCGTGTGTGAGTGCACCCTGTGTAATAAACAGTAATTGATATTGATATTGTAATCTGTTTTAATATGTGGTTTACAAATCGATTACATTAAATCGGAAGAATTTTAATTCAACACTGGGTTCGCGGTTAATGAGATTTTCATCCTTGGAACTGTGTGGTTTTGGTGTTCACGACCATCAGTGCTCAAACACGAATGAATGATTCATGCTGGTCACAGATGAATCAATTCATGCAAAAATATTAAATAATAGACAAACTCTGTCAGTCACCGCAGTACTGACATGGGACTGGTGTCATCACACATGTCAGCTAATGAGAGCATTTCAGGTGGGCCTAAGACTGCAGCAGTGCCGTAATGTAACGTATGCCATTATTATTGGTATTCTAGAGTGTCAGGCCAACAGAATAACCAGGCAGGGACAGGGAAAAAAAGTTATTTGTGACCACTGCAAAGTTAAGTTTTCTTTAAAGTACAAACTAAATGCAATACACACATAAAGCAGTCAAAGGGTTTCTGTTACAATGTTAAGGTATTTTTGCTTAGTTTGGTTTTATTTTAATTCGACTGCATTAATGCTAAAGTGGAGATTTATTCATAAGTAATGGAACTGCTGCTGCTTCACTTTTCTTTTCTAAAGCAGTACATTTAAAATAAAAGTACTTTTAAATCCAACGTAATTTATTACAACTAAAAACTTTATAATTTCCCAGCACTAGTCAAAATGTCACAAAGTCCGAATCCATTAGAGTTGCCTCCTTGCTGACACAGCAATAATGCTAGTGCTGAATACATGTAGCTTAAATAGGAAATACTTTGAATATGTAGGACTGGGTCTGAGAAAGAAACTTTAGGAAAAGTGAAGTGACAGACAGTCCTCTTGGCCAGCAGGCTGCGTTCCATTCACACATAAAAAATGCTTTCAGATAACCACAACAAAAGCTTGCCATTGCCAAATATGACTTCACGGCTGATTTGGAGTCAGTATTCAGCCTCTCAGCTAAAGTGACTGTGTGTCTTTGTGAGAGCATTTGTGTTGTATTGGGTTCAGACAGGCGACCAGATGGGATTGACCTTTGCTTTACCGAACAAGTCTGGCAAACCCTGCCCTGACTTCCTGGAACAACCACCCCCCCCGCACCCCCCCCCCCCCCAAAAAAAAACATAAAAGAAACTGTCATGCTGTGTCACTGTGGAGATACATTACTGCTAGAACAGGATTATTTTGAGGACGGAGGGAAATAACTGTAGAATACATTATTGACACAAGATTCTTTGATTTGTTTCCTCACTCCCTTAACATTTCTCCAATGTGAAGCCAAATGTGGGAAAAACCAAGAATCCCACAATGATTGTGCAAACATTTGGTTAATCATCACAAAAATCAACAACAATGAAAATCTATAAAAATGTGACCAGAAGGGACTAACCCGTGTAAAAGAAAGGACAGGGAGTGAAGGCAGGGTCAACAACGACACTTAATATTCATTTAAAAAAACTGGTTCTTGTCACACAATGTAAACGTTTGATAAAGAATGCAAAACAAAGAGGAAAATCAACAAGCTCGCCTGCGTCCACACGCGCACAGACGTAGAAAATGCCTGGCTTACGTACCAGACTCTCCAGTCTCTTTGCCACGATGGAGGCGAAGCGTCTCTCCCCTGCCAACTCAGAGATAAGGAAGATGTACTCGGGGGCTGTAACCTGATTGGACCGATGAGTCCGACCTAAGACAATCAGAAAAGATGGAGTTTAGTGATAAAATCTTCCCTGATGCACAAAGAAATTGACATTTCCCTGAATTTCTCATATAGTGCACGCACAACAGAATTTATAAACAGCCTATTTTGTTGCCTTTTCTTACAGAACATATATTTACTCCCTCCCTTACCTAGAGGCAGGTAACTGTTTCTTGAATGGGGTATATCTGAAGTTCTGTGTAAATACCTTGTTTTATTATGCATAGTAAAGATGTCATTTTCTCAGTAAAGTAAGTACATTTTAAATGATGTGTTCTGTCCCCTCCTCGGTATAAACGCCATCTGTAAATAATTAAACATGCATTGCCACGGTCTGTAAAAGACTCGAGAACCAACAACCAGAGTCATTAACAGCTACTGCCTCGGTGTGTTTTGCACTGTTTGCTGACTGCCACGTGGAGCCTGAGCATGTGCTGGTTCTTAGAACTATGAATTTTTTCTGTCCTCTCTGTTATGAATTCCCTATAAGTCGAGATGCACATAAGAAAACTGTAAAAAAGCCTAGGAGGGAATATTTGAGCTTTTAACTGCAGTGTAAAAAAAAAAAAACAAAGTTGAGAAAACTTAAAAAAAGGCAATAAAATTCACCAGAATTTGAAGTTTGGTAGGTAAACAAAAACCTATTTTTTGCTTTTGAGCCTACTTTAAATTTCAAGAGTCATTGGGAGTCAGGTGATGACACTAGGTTTCCATTTAATTGATGACAGTTGTGTGTTACCGTCAAAACCACAGCCTCCAGCTAAAAAGTTTCTTTGGAAACCTCCCTCTGAGTCACTGCCCAACTGAGATGCAGTGTGTTTTTAGATTACAAAATGTTCCATGAAGGTTTTTTGCTAAGATAGATCCTTTTTTATTCTATGGACACATGTGAGGATAAAATAAATACACATGATATAAGCTACAAGGCTGAGACATATATGAAGTATCAAGAACATTTCATTTGTTCACATCTCTCTCTCTTTCTCTGTCTCTTTTTCTCTCCAACTCCCAAAGTGATAAAACAAAAAACAAACAGATCTGTTGGAGGACAATTTGCCTAAAATTTAAAATGCTCGTCGGAGTTCACCATCACGGACTTACCAAACTGCTGAATAGCCCTGTCCGCACTCCACGGCAGCTCTAGAGTCATGTGGACTCGACGTCTCTGGTTTTTCACCCTCTTGTCTGCCTGCAGAGAAATTCCAGAGCTGGCTGCCTCTGAGATGATGGCCACCAGCTGGAAATGACAATTTCAATATTTCAATATGAGGTGAGAGTTCAGGGGACAACACTAGGACAGGCTCAAGACGTAGGAGATGTTGAACATTTCTGACCTTCTCTCCACCCATAAAACGGTCTTTCTCTTTGAGGTTGATGTGGTCAATGGTAAGACCCTGTTCAGCCCGTGACTCGTAACGAACAATGCCATCGGGACGCCGGACCACCCGACCCTTACGACCGGTCATCTGTAGGCAGAAATTGTATTGGTGAGATGTTGAGAAAAGTGTTATTTCCCAGAAGCTGCAGAGGTTTCAAGTTGGGAGTGTGTGTGTGTGTTTGTGTGACTCATACCTCTGACACTTTATATTTCAAGTTGGGAGTGTGTGTGTGTGTGTGTGTGACTCATACCTCTGACACTTTATCTGGTCCACCGAACTTATCAATTAGCTCATCCAAAGTATTAAGAGGTAGTACTTTCCCAAGCTCCGATATTTTGTTAAGCAGTCCCTGCTTCATCTCCTCTATTCTTGCTGTAAACCAATGGCAAGGAAAACAGGATTTATATAAATATTATTAACTATGTCAAGTTAAACAGGAACATCTGGAATGCTACGGAACATAATCTGTACTCACAAATAAAACCTTCTCACATCAGTGTTCTCATAACAACACTATTATTGCCCCTGAACTACCTACCTGTGTGGCAACTAGTGTGGTTGACAAAGATGACGTCATCATTGTCTAACAGGGAGTCCGGTGAGGAGTTGGAGTCTGTGTCCATGCCTTCAGAGTCACTGCTGCTGTCATCGGTGATGTTGATCACACCCCCACTGTCCACTGTGTGCTTGGGCACTTTGGGCTGGCGACCTTTAGGTTTTCCTGTTTGGAAACAACATATGAATGAAGGCCAGGAGAACAACAAACAAATGCAGTCAAGAAAAAGAACGTTCAAATAACTATGTGTTCACAATCTTTTTTCCAGAATTTGTTTTTGATATGTAACACTGAAAATAGTTGACATACGTTTTCTCTTATTCCCCGGTCCCTTCTCTCGCCTTTGTTTCTCAGAGGGGAAATGCTTCGTTACAAGAGACTGGAAAACTCCCCTGAAAAAAAAAAGAGAAAGATGAGAAGAAGAAATATAACATTTTTGCCAAGATAGAGATCAGAACAACCTCAGGCAGCTGGACTTTGTACATTTCTGTTCTCAAATCTGTTCTCAATATCAATATCAGGTGCTGACAGGCAGGTTTGTATGGTTTGTGTCATTTATAGTATAAAACTTCAGACATGTCTGCTGCAGGCGTTCGGGGTCAAGCGAGTTCAGAGCACATCTACTCTTTCTTGTTATTCTGGGATTAGCCATTTGCTGTGTAAACAGCTGCAAACAAAATCCCGGGGAATCAAAAATGAGGCAAAGGCAAAACACGAGACACATTATCTTGTAGGTTTGACGCTCAACGTAGGACTTTTAGATGAAACCAAATTATACAAACTGGAAATGCACTGACGCTGTGCTTTTTTTTTCTTCATCTTTAAACATCCACCATTGTTTT
This sequence comes from Cynoglossus semilaevis, assembly GCF_000523025.1. NCBI lineage: Eukaryota > Metazoa > Chordata > Actinopteri > Pleuronectiformes > Cynoglossidae > Cynoglossus > Cynoglossus semilaevis. The sequence goes on along the minus strand of NC_024308.1, from coordinate 18,280,969 downwards.
TACTGTCTATACTATGTTAACACTTTACATTAATACTACTTTTCATTAATCAGCACATATTTTAAATCTGCACTTTGTGTCAGTTATAATAATTTCAAACTTTCCTGCATTTTAAATAATGTAATAATATTTAGATCATTATAACAATGGTAAGAACTTTATAATATTGCTCACTCTGCTGCAGAGACAAATCTGTCCAGATGTCCATCGTTCTCATCCAGAACCTCTCTGGTGCGAGACTCTCCTGTAGACTGAAGGCCAACCACGATGCACTATGACGAAAAAAAAAAAATTATTTTCAAATCAATAATAAAATATGCTCAAAACCATTAAATCATTTAATAAACAAATGTTTGAAAAAACTTGAATGATACATAAGAAAAATATGGTTTTACACAGAATAAGTATTCTTTCTAAAACTCTAAAAATCTCACATGTTTTCCTACTTGCTAAAAGATGGAAGTTGATTTCTTTCTTTTTCTCATTTTCCCATTGGAATCATTATCCTTGAACAATACGTGACAAAAATGTTTGAATGAAAAGTGTGCCGACCTTCCCTGCTGCCAGCTCCTTCTGAGCCAGCTCCACTAGCCGGCGGACCTTGGCGGCGATGCAGAGGTATTTGAAGAAGCGTTGGTGAGACGACCAAAACTGACCCCAGA
>NC_024308.1:18272886-18280229 GCF_000523025.1 Cynoglossus semilaevis | reverse complement strand
CGACCGTGTGCCCAGGCCCAGGTCATCAGCAGCACGCATGAACACTTGCAAAGCCTCTGCCCACTGAAAAGAGAATATTTTTCATGATGAAGTTTCCAGTCACGTCCTTGTTTCTGGGTAAGGAATATTCATGATACTTACCAGTTTGGCGGCCTTGTTGTAGACCAGTTTGAAATCACTGTCCAATCCGATTTCTTCAACACGGAAAGACACCCCTGAGAAGCTCAACTGCCTAGCAATGTACATCCCACTCACTTTCATGTCCATGGCAACAATCTCCATAGCGCCAACACCTCTGCACACAAACAGAAATCAATAATTTAACAGCAATTTTTAAAAGGTCAAAAAGCCACGGCACACAGTATGACTCTGTAATGCGACGTATGGTGTATGTCTAACATCATGGTTTTATCGTGAACTTCAGTCACACTCTACTGAACTAACCTTTTCTCGATGGTATGCAGAAAGTCATCGAAGGCTCTGAAAGGTGTGCCCTCACCCCAGATTCCCAGGCGGCTCATATAGATCATGTTCTTTGGCTCAGAGGCACCTGTGGTAATAATTAAATAACATAAATACTTTTCATACATTATACACTCTGCCCCTTTATTTTCACAGGGCTTGCACTTGAGTCTACCTGTGGCACTGGCGTACACCACTCTGGCCCGCGGCAGCTTGTTTTGCAGGTCAAGCACCGCCTTGCCCATCTTTGTCGATGTGGCATTCTTGGCTTTGTGGCATTCATCAAAAATGATCTGTGAATTTGGAAAGTTAGGGAAAACAACTCTGACGAGCAGTGACAGTTTATATGAAGTCACCGTTAAACGTAGCAAAAACATATTATGTATCATTTCACGGACTGCACTATCTGATCTCAACAGTAAAGGATACGACTCCATCAAAGTCTGGCTTACACCAGTCCAGGATCTGTTTGATTCTTGTTCGCCGCTGCCCTCCTGCCTGGCTCTCTCCAATAAGCGCAGAGTAAGTTGCAAACAAGACTCCTTCTGAGGTAGCTGTGTCTCCATACTTTATCTATAAAAACACATTTAATGTGATTTAGTTTCATTTTCTCCCCTGATATACTCTAAACATCAGCTTTTTGCCAACAAAATAAAGTACTGCTCTCAGAACGTGGCACCTCGGTGTTACCCAATCAGTCGGTGTTCATATTGGACTCACCTTGTTTAAGGCATGCACAGGAATATTGGATGCTTCTATGTCTTTGAGATCCCTCTCTGCATCAAATTTCAGGTCATTGGATATGCTGAACCTGAGGACAAGGGAAGAAAAGTTATTATTTTCAGTCAGATTTCAGCTCATACTTGCTCAAAATAACTTGGACACAAAGCCCAATCATATAAATCAGTAACTGTAAACCAGATCTCGTGGTGCTTCTGTGGGCTTGTGCATGCTGCCGGAAGGAGTGAAAGCCTCTTACCACAGTGCTTTCTTCCGTCCTTTAAGGTAATTCTCCAGGATGATTCCTGCCACAGTGCGTCCCTTTCCGACCCCAGCTCCATCTCCGATAAGGAAACCCGCCCTCTGGTTGTTCTGCAGGATAACCTCATGTTGCTGGGGGCACAGAAGGAGATAGGGAGAGAGAGAGAGAGAGAGAGAGAGAGAGAGAGAAAATACTCAACAAAAGGTTTCTACATAATCAAGTCATTACAAATGGATTTGGCTGCCTGTGTGTTTGTACCTGGCAGGCATAGATGATGGCCTCAAGCTGCAGAGCAGACAGCAGACCACTGTTAATAGTTGACTCAGGGATGGAGAGAGTGTAGGTGATGTCAGGAGGAGGGACACTGGATAGTGTGTTTGTCTCCACCACGATGTCAGGATGAGAAATTCCAATGGTGGCTGAAAAGAGGAAAAAAAACAGACAGGAATATTTATAATAGGATGTTGAAAGTTAAAACACCGATGAGGTCATTGAAGAGAGTTGGACCAGATTAGACCGTGTCCGGAGTCTCAGACGAGTGGCTTACATTTAGAAGGTTTATACTCGGCATATGTGTCTACGTGTCCCAGTTCCTCCGTTTCCTCTTCCTCAGCATCCTCTTCCTCCTCTGGTGGAGTCTGGATTCTCTGGGCCTGTAAACACAAAGGTAAATTAATCAGTGTGAAAAAAAAGCTGCATTAGGGAAGTTTTTTTTCCTTCTGTCTTGTGTTACTTGCTTAGGACAACACTATTTAGGACAGAGATTGGAGCAAAAAGAGAAGTTAGTAAGAAATGAGCACAGCACCACAGGTAGAATGTTGTACCAGGGGATGTTATCAAATAAACATAAAAAAAATTTAAGAAAAAAAAGAAAAAATAAATAAATAAAAAAGCAAACAAATATGCATGAAGCAGAATGGAGACAGGTTTAGAAGACAAGAATTAACAGAACATTCAACGTTAAACTGCCACTGCTTGTGCTTCAGTTAATGTGACATTTAAATGCATGTTCATCAACTTTATTCATAACAAGCCCAAAAGGCGTTTCTGTTTGTGCTGCGAACAGACATTAGCCAGAAAGTAGAAACAACACAATCTCCATTACCCAGAAGTGTGAATGAACAGGCTCAGCCAGCTCTGGGGCTGGTTTTCACTTTAAAAAAAAAAAAAGCTAAATGGGTTGACGGGTGCTACCTGGAATCCTAAGGGTGGGGTGCTGATAATAGCAGTTATATCTTCCAAACTGGCCAAGCCATGAAACCTGCTGGTGCCATTCTGCTGTCAAAAGAAAAATAAAAAATGATAATAATAATAATAAAAAAAGGACACAACAACATGAAAAAAAGAGTGAAATTTAAAATGTTGGGTTCTCATTGGTAAGGGGAGTATGGTTGGTGTCACGTGGAAGAATTCCAGTGACAACTAACGGAGGAGCAGTCAACAAAATGTCTGTGTGTCTGTGTGTGTGCGTCTGGGAAACATAATGGATGAAATGAGGGCACGATGAAAAGGAAAATAAAAAGGCTTTCAGAGGGTTGGAGAAGTAAATGTACTCTGATTCATATCAACAGAGATACCATCTGATCCATCTAATTCACAGAAAAATCCGAGGCATAGTAGCATAAGGGGGAAAATACAAACAGCTGACAACAGAATAGATCATTTTATACCAGCAACCTTCAAACTATTAGATTCTATAAGGTTTTTTTGATGACGCATGAACAAAATGTATATTGATTGTTTGAAAGGGCTAACTTAGACATGTAACTCTGGGCATGACAATGATTTAAATTAAAAAAAAAACTTCTATTAGTTTATTATTTTAGTTATTATTTTGACTTTTGAGTTTTTTTTTTTCCTGAGCTTAGTTTAATTTCTGTTTGTATGTCAGTCTCTTTTAGCTTTTTATAAAAACTCGTGAAAAATGTTTTGCTTAGAGAGACTAAATTTTGTTGCCATCTGTAACTTAGGTCATTTTAAATAAATAATATATGGCTGTAATAGAGACTACTGGATAGTTTCACAAGTGTGTGTGTGTTTCTTTGTCCGGGTGTGTGTTGCTGACCTCTAGTTGGTTTTGTGCTGGTGTGGTGGTGGTGGTGGTACTAGTGTTGACGTCCCAGAGGGTGGGCACCGCGTCCAGGTTATCTGTGCTGATGAAGGACTTGGCATCAGCATACTCTGACAGAGAGTCAGCCGGAGAGGAGAATAATGAATTTGTGGAGAGGTCATCAATGCAGGACAGGTCCTGGAGGTAAAGAAAATGAAGACAGTTATAGTTAGATAGTTAAAGAACATATACATATATATGCAATAGAAATACATATATACATGAAAAAGCTGAACAATACTGTTAGGGTATTGTTGTATAACAGTCGTGTAGTTGATTAAACCCATACATTATATAGGAGGCACGTTCAATCTGGAGTCGACTCAACACTACACTACAGGGATTAATAAACCAAATGTGATCACAAACAGATGTGTGGAGTGGTCACATTAAGTAGCAGAAACAGAATGAATGGCAGTGTGTGTGTGTGTGTGTGTGTGTGATTTTCACAAATAATGACTTCCAGTCCCCTCTCTATTCATATCCCCACAACCATTAGCATGTCATATTCTTAAACCAACCTCTCACGGGCCCCTGCATCTCCCTGAGGCTCACACACATTAATGTAGGGAGATAGGGATTGAGTGATGGGCAGGGGGAGGTGAGAAGCAGAGGAAGAAAAAAAACAGACAAGTACCATGTTTTTGTTTTAAGTCTAGGCTATGGCCTGTGTGTGATTGTATTGTTATATTTAGTGGGGTTTTTGAGGTGTACCACAACACCATGTTCTGGCTGAATCATTGTTACCTCTGCGAACGTGCCCAAGTTGTGCAATCTATTATTCTGTTTAAGCTCCCTTTAAAACAGACAATTCATGAGTCTGTCATTCTGGTGACAAATTCTTTTTTTTTTTTTTTCACAAATAAAGAATTGTTTCCAATTATGTTCTTCTTGAGAAATGACATCAGGAAAATTTAATCAGAAAATTGCAGAGTGATGATTGACTTTCAAGGATCAGTGAAGCCACACCCCCAAGTGAACAGCACAGTGTCTGAAGAGCTTACTCAAACAAAGTGGATGGGGGTGGGGCTCTACACCAGAAGGAAACAAAAAGGTCAGTACTACCTCTGTCGTGCGGTTGTTCATATTAACACCTCCCAAAACAAATATGGCAGTACACCAACGCTGTTTTTAAATTAGGACAAAGCCTGCGTTCCACAGTGATAACCTACTGCAAATGAATACGATAGTTGCACTGCTGATTACAAATACTGGCCAACAGTAACTGAAGCTTTTTTTTGTGTCATAAGGTTTTCCTCTTAATGAGGAAATGAGCAGTTACTAATTACTACACTGTGTGGAAAATTGTTGACGAGTTGTATTCCTCTTGAACAAATGCAGTGCTCGCAACATTAAAGACACATTGAAGAGACATTAAACCAAATTAAAGTGACATTGTTTTAGTGAATTTACATTAGTTTCAATATATAATGTGTGCATTAAATCTATACCTCCATTTTCTACTGCCTTTCCTCCTTTTTTAGTATTTTCATTTTTTAACTATTTCACTCAAATGTTGAGTACCAGAAGCTAATTCCCAACAACAAGGACATTTTATTAATGCATTCAAAAATACTTAATTCAAACGCAGCTCTCAGTCCAGGTCCTGCAGCCTGGAAGAGGCCTCATAGAAAAGGCACAGGCTTTTAGTTCTCTTAAATTACTTGCAATTGCATCACATTAGTAGTTGGGCTACTATTAGCACGCAAGATCTTAATGGAACCACACGAGGAAGTTGTATTTAACCACCTCACTTACTTATTTCATTTGTATGCAAGTAACAAATAAACAACACTATTTACAAAAAAAAAAAGCTTAACAAAGTATTCACTGAAAGCAGCCTTCATTTTCTGTGACGGTGACTCATCAGCCCTTTGTCTGTGTTTGTTTCCTGATCTGATGGCGATCACTGATCATCATGCAGCAGCTGCCACAGCTTCCCCCTGGTGTTGCTTAAAAAAGTGAACAGTTCGCCTTCACTGAGATTCCATTATGTTAGAGCTGGGCCACCACTGATGATTCAGAAATAGCCTTAGACTTAGAATGCCTTCACCAGTAGAGCCAGTGGAAGAGCAATCAGACAGGGTTGTCAAATTGACTCCCTGAGATGTTTGCTGGACCTCAACACGTGTAACCAGAAATTCAAGAACACGTTTTCCTGTCCTCACATTTTCTCAAATGTGATGCTGACGGACTCGATCATACCAAAGATAAATGCTGAAATTTCACACTAACTTCAAATCAATAATAAGTCAGGATTCACCTAAAAGTTTTCTTGGAGGCATGAGGATAAAACGTGGTTTTTGACATGACTACATCATGTGGGAATGGGGCCTAGTGAGGGAAGAACACAGCAGGCAGACATACACACGCCTAAGCCTGTGTGTGTGTGTTTGTGTGTGTGCCTCTGTGTGTTGCAGCTACAGATACTCGTGTATATATTTGTCCCATGACGTCAAAGAAACAAGTCACTCACTGTAACATTCAGATGTGAGTGTGTTGTGAGAACAGCGTTTACCTTATCAGTGCTTGTAGCTCTGTGATTATGTTTCTCTCTCTGCCTCTCTCACCCCCCACACCCCAAACCCTGTTCCTCCTCCCCCGTGTGTGTGTTTGTGTGTCCTTGTGCTTCCTGAGGGCAAGATTGGGCATGAGCTTGGAAAGCAGGCACTACAGTGTTGTTGCAGACAGCCTGAGTGGAATAACCGCCTGCCTGTTCTCGGGGTGACAGACAGGTATATGTGCGGGGGGCCCCTGTGAAATATGTTTGCCACTCCCAAACACATAACATTTCACCACATTTCTAGTCTCCATTCTCCTTTGTTTATGCAGTGGATTGTGTCTTCCCATCTCATTCCATTCCTGGTCTCAGTCCACTGCTCTACTCACTCATTTCCTAGCTGTTATGACTTGGACAGACGAGCAAACGACAACGCTCAGGAAAAGAACATCATGTCACCAGAGGCGATATTGTACAGATAAGCAAAGACAAATATATTTCAACATCAGTCAGGACGTAATTACGATATATCAAACTTGAACTAATAAAATGTTTTAATGAACAGATTGGATATCAAACTGCAGAATGAGATAAGATATAATTAAACTTCTACTGCCCATGTAGTGATTCTGTTCTCAGGGAAGATTAAAGTTGGTGTTGAATATGAGGAATTAAATCAAGATTGCTCAACTCACTCTGAATAAGTTGTTCTACAAATATGTGATTAGGATTACGATCTTACTTAGAATGTTGCTTCACTATTTCTTGATCCCGAGGCACTGTCCTCAGGGTCCAGTACATCAAGTCAGAATTTTTCCATTGGGAAACAGCTCACTAAATAACAGCAGACCAACTACAGAGACCAGAGATTGTAAACCAGATAAAGTTTCACACTAATTAACTGCCATTGCCTTAACTTGTAATATGGCTTTAAAACCAATTTTGAATGATCTGCAGTGACAAATAATGTTGTTTCACTGAAAACACATGCACAGAAATCTTCATTAATCCTAAATTATATGCTAAAAAAAAAATACCCACATCAAATTAATTTGGTGAGTAAAAAAGAAAGCTGGTCCATATCTAAAAAGAACCAGACAACTGAATTTGTAATTTGACGGTAACTGAGGCAGCAGTGTTTGAACCACACAGGCTCTTACCCAGAACTAGTTCTTCTACCGCTACCAGGACTGGGTCTTGCCAGGCAGAGATAAGGGCTGAATTCCGACAGTTCTGATGCTAATCTGGCCGCACACGGCCACAAAACATACTAATCCTCCCTCCGACTG